>NC_059355.1:30393849-30681349 GCF_019703515.2 Myxocyprinus asiaticus
CTTGTAGGTTTTGGTAGTACTTTTTTTTTTTTTTTTTTTTTTTACTTTTTCTTCTTTTTATGGGCTTTGGATTACCCAGGGGTATTATTGTTAAGATGTGTTTACACAAGAGTGGAGCTGATATACTTTATAGCCCATATAAAGGTTTATGACTACAAAGCAAGGATAGTCGCTTAACAAAACTCCTTACCTTTGCATGGTGCTAAAAATGTAGACAATAGTGGCAGGGTAACTAATATTGACTCAGAATTAGTTTAACTAACTTTGACAAAAAATTGTCAACCCCTTAGTCTCTTATCATACTCTCTTTCTCTCAAGTCTGTTTCCAGACATCCTCAAGTCATTTCCTATTTTTCCATGAAAAAAAAAAAAAAATCCACAAAGGCTGGAATATGATTTGAACCAAGTATCCAACTCTCTGCACAATGGCAGAGATGCACATCCTAACATAATGAAATAATCATATCTCAAAGCTGGACTTAGTAGACCCACATGATGTACTCTACATCAATGAAAGGAAAGTATGTCTTGTCTGAGTATGTGCCAATATTTTTCATACTTCAAATAAATCAGATGCAACAATCTTATAAATAAATGTTTTTTCAACATGTACATGGGGAAATAATACTACTCTGCTTGTCCATATATTGTATGTTTAGTTTAATACAATACCACTATTAAATAATGTTACTTTGTCTTTGGAAAATATTATGCAGAATAATTGTTTCATCATGCAATTTATGCAAAGCTGCTGAAAATCTGTACACAGCAACACATGGGTCAGCTACTAGATTGTCTGTCTAGACAAGGCTTAGCAGTAATGTACACTTAGCTTAGACATGTCACAGGGGGGCATATTTAATAGATTTTAAATTGTAATTTTCATTCAGTTGATGAGTCAAAGAAAGTGATTTATAGAGAATGTATTAAGTGAAGTTGAAGCATTTATTTATAATTAGAAGTGATTGTGGAAAAGTTTGCCATCATTTACTGACCCTTATATCATTCCAAACCCAAATGACTTTCTTTCTTCCATGGATCACAAAAGGAACAAAATCTTCTTTTGAAGAATGTACTGGTCGTTCTTTTCTGGAGCTTTTCTGGAGCTTCAAAAAGGGCGATCAGTACATTTTTCATAATTTCTCCTTTTGTGTTCTATGGAGAAAAGAAAGACATACATAACCAAATAAGGTTGAGTAAATGATGACAGAAGTTTCACTTTTGTATTTTTGATTTATTCCTTTTACACACATAATGATACCGCCATGCTGTTTCTATAGTTTGCATAAAAGAGATGCCGTCTCTTGACTTTTCCTAACATCGTCCTCATTGTAGATAAAGCATATACATTTGCTGCTTCACTGGAGCATCTGTCTTTTACCATTGCTTTCATGTATGTATCATACATGATGTATGACACCCCCGCTACAGCAGGGCTGGGAGGGGTTCTTGACCATCAGGACTCATTGGATTGGATAGGATCCAGAGCGGCTAACTTCATGCTAAAGTGACAGGCTGACCAACTGCTCCTGACAGGCTGCACTGTAAACCAATGTAGCTTGTCCTTGCCTTGCAGTGGGTAAAAATGTGTCCGTGTGTACACATATGCGTGTGTTTGTTAGTGTTAGAAAGCATGCGAGTGGCTGCACTTCAGGCAAGGGATTCCATCGCGTGCTTTCTTTCCCGACCTCTCACGCAATCCCAGATGTCTGGCTGAGCGCTGTGGCTCCCCTCCTCCATCTTTCCATCTCTCTCACCTCCAGTCCTCTCTCCAGGTCTCTAGTAGATACTGACAAGGCTCTTAGTTAGATAGAGGGCTGGTATTGATCCCTTCACCTTGTGGCACATGAATACCAAACACAGCAGAAGCAACAAATAATGAGTCTATGTCTATTTTTATGCATTACACCGCACTCAAAAATGCCAGTGCAATATTTTAGGGGCATGTTGTTAATAATGTCTGTATTAAACATCTTTACTCACATTAATTCAACTGACTCTGAATTGACAAACCCTGGCCAAAGGTCATAGGTCAGCCTGGCCTGAATGTTGTTGCTGGCTTTTGACTCTGTACTACTCTGTACTTTATTGCTGGCTTTTTGACTTTGACTCTGTTTAGTTTAGTTTTTTTGTTTGTTTTTTTGTTATCATGACATGACCGAGCAGGATTCTAACTTGTGTTGCCCACACAAAAGTACCACCACCACTCAAAAAAATACCTCTTTGGCTGAACTTGATTGAATCATGGACAGTGGTTCCTTGTGTTTGAAATGAGTTTTCTTAAATTAAAATTACTATGCACTTAAACTTCAAGTAGAGGTAACCTAACTGAATCGTGTAAACCCAACACTCAACTTTTAGTAATATTCTAGCTAGTGACATGAAATGTTAGCATGCTAAACACATGCTGGTAAGAAGCACTACTGAGTGCAACTTGGTCACTATGCTATGGTTAGCACAGAAATTGCTCAATGGATAAAGCATTATGTTCAATATTCTAAATGTATTGGTCTTCAACCTAGATACAAGCTCCACTCTTCACCATGATGGTAACCCCCAAAGCTATAACATAACAAAAATTCTTATAAAACTCATCATAACAAAACATTAAACATTAAAAAGTCTCCCCCTTTATATTTATTTAATTTTAACATTTAGTCACCCTGTCGCCCATGCAAAGCTAGAAATCATCTGCACAGTTTCAGTTAGTTCCAAACAAAAGATACAGTATTTATGTTGTCCCAATGCACATTGATTACCTTTTATTTTAGTAAAATCAACTCAGTTAATTTAAGTTACCTTGGTTACATGCATTTTTTGGAAATATGGATATGGGAGGATTGAGTAAAACTGATGATTTTTTTTAGTGCAACATGTCACCACTACCCACCAGGCCACTTCTCAACTCTTAATGCATTTTATGATTTAAACATTAAACAGTTGTTGAGAATTAAAAATGTTTTAAATATTAAATATTAGCCATGTTTATTGTGGATTTTTTGTTTTGTGAGTGAAAATAGCTTTAGAAAATTCAGCTCACTGACTCGCATCTGATGAATACTGACTGGGTATCCATAATTGCTAGCTTCATCTGTCTGTCTGACACCCTTTGGATTGTACATTTTATATTTTGTCATGCATAAAGAGACTTTCGTAATACCATTCTGTCTGGCTAGAATTAGAAGAAGAGGATCAGGTGACATTGGTTCATCTTTATTACAGTGTCTCCTTATTGTGCTGGTGTTGCGGATGTCTCAGACTCTATCCTGGATAAAGACTCCTATGCATGGATATACATTGCTAAATTATACCCTGGGAGTTTTGTGGGAAATCCAAGCCTCCGCTAAAAGAGGTTGTCCTCACTCTGAACCAGGCAAAGAGGAAAACCCTGTGTTTTGGACTTAGTTGCCGCATCCTCATCGAAGGCTTTGGTTTGTGTGTGAAACAAAAGCTGCCTATAGTACCATGCTTAGATTCTTTTGTAATGCACAGAGAGCATTCAAAGGTATAAGGTGTGTGTGTGTGTGTGTATATATATATATATATATATATATATATATATATATATATATATAGTACACTTTGTATTTGTGTGTAAAATGCAGAGGGAGGCCACTATCGTCCTTGTTGGCTTTAAATGTAGGATTTTGAGTTTTTTCAGCATCTCAGCAAAGCTGTGTAGCATGCTCTTTCATAAGTCCACTCTCTGTAATCCCTTGAAACCAGTATAATCTCTTCGTATTGGTACAATCTAATCTCCTTGACACACAGTTTGTGTAAAGTATTCGCACTCAATGTGCACCATCGTAATTTTTTAGGTGTACTTCCTCCTACCCATATTGCATATGCCTCTATCAAACTTTAATGTCACACACTTTAGTGCGGCCTATCAACTCTGTCTCATATTCTCTTATTATGATTAATAATCTTCTCGCTTATAATCCACTCCATGATTCCAGTTTACATTTATACTCGGTCATGGAATATACAAGAAATAGTGTTCATAACCCATTTTACTTGTAATATGACATTTTTAAGAGTGAAACAGGATATTCAACATGAGGGGAAAAAATGTCAAGTCAATTTTATTTGTCTAGCGCTTTTCAGAATGCATATTGTTTTACATGAGGGCAGGACTTGATACTGGATTATCCATAAAAAAAAGGTGTTTCAAAATGACATGTGGTTGGAAAGGAGGCGTTAAATTGAAAGAGGTCTTGATGATGGTTAGCTGAAAAGGAAAGTCATTTCAGACGTGGTGCAAGTTATTACATTTTGGTAAAACATTGATTCTGATCTATGCTGGGAATAATCTATTGCATTCAATTTAATTCATTCAGACATCATTCTACATTTTGGGGTATATGTGTTTTATGTTTTCTAGCTCTTCAGCTGTGTTTTTTCCTCTGTTTGCATATTGAAAGTGAACCACTCCTTAATGGTCTACATTGGTCAATTCATTACCAGAGACACAGGCTTGGTATGGCACTTAATTAAGGCCAATGAAAACATCACTTTGCCTGTTAAATGTTTAAGCGAGTTCCTCTAAACATGATCTCTCCCAGTGTTTTTCCCAGAGCACTAGTTATGGATTTTGGAGCAAACTTTAAAAGCCTCACGAACTCTCTCTGTTAGCCTTCATTTTTCATTCCCCTCTAAGAAAGAAGTCTCATTACCATAGTGTTTAATGAGGAGTTCTATCCTCTAGCGCAACCATGAAAGCTCCAGAGAAGAGGCCCAAGGAGGTCTTAACACTATGCCGTTACCAGTAGCCAGCCCCTTTCTTTTCCCCCTCTCGTCTGAAGCTGGACGCAAGCAGAGAGCATGATTAAGTCAATATAGCTAAATGCCTTGATGTTTCAGTTCCAGACGTCTGACTTGCTCTCTTGTTGTCTGTCTGCCACCTACATGCTGAGGTATTATGTTGTGCAGGACTCCCTATGGTCCCTCATTCTAATTCATCATTGCTAATCTACTGCGGTCCTTTTAAAGTAACACAGAGAATAGAGGAGATCAAAGACAAGCAAAATAGTTTGTTTATGACCTGCACTTAAATACCTTACTATCTACAGTGCATCCGGAAAGTATTCACAGCGCTTCACTTTTTCCACATTTTGTTATGTTACAGCCTTATTCCAAAATGGATTAAATTCATTATTTTCCTCAAAATTCTACAAACAATACCCCATAATGACAATGTGAAAGAAGTTTGTTTGAAATCTTTGCAAATTTATTCAAAATAAAAAACGAAACAATTGTACATAAGTATTCACAGCCTTTGCCATGACACTCAAAATTGAGCTCAGGTGCATCCTGTTTCCACTGATCATCCTTGAGATGTTTCTACAACTTGATTGGAGTCCACCTGTGGTAAATTCAGTTGATTGGACATGATTTGGAAAGGCACACACCTGTCTATATAAGGTCCCACTGTTAACAGTGCATGTTAGAGCACAAACCAAGCGATGAAGTCCAAGGAATTGTCTGTAGACCTCCGAGACAGGATTGTATTGAGGCACAGATCTGGGGAAGGGTACAGAAAAATTTCTGCAGCATTGAAGGTCCCAATGAGCACAGTGGCCTCCATCATCCGTAAATGGAAGAAGTTTGAAACCACCAGGACTCTTCCTAGAGCTGGCCGCCCGGCCAAACTGAGCGATCGGGGGATAAGGGCCTTATTCAGGGAGGTGACCAAGAACCCAGTGGTCACTCTGACAGAGCTCCAGCGTTTCTCTGTGGAGAGAGGAGAACCTTCCAGAAGAACAACCATCTCTGCAGCACTCCACCAATCAGGCCTGTATGGTACAGTGGCCAGACGGAAGCCACTCCTCAGTAAACGGCACATGACAGCCCGCATGGAGTTTGCCAAAAGGCACCTGAAGGACTCTCAGACCATGAGAAACAAAATTCTCTGGTCTGATGAAACAAAGATTGAACTCTTTGGCCTGAATGGCAAGCGTCACGTCTGGAGTAAACCAGGCACCGCTCATCACCTGGCCAATACCATCCCTACAGTGAAGCATGGTGGTGGCAGCATCATGCTGTGGGGATGTTTTTCAGCGGCAGGAACTGGGAGACTAGTCAGGATCGAGGGAAAGAATGCAGCAATGTACAGAGACATCCTTGATGAAAACCTGCTCCAGAGCGCTCTGGACCTCAGACTGGGGCGAAGTTCATCTTCCAACAGGACAATGACCCTAAACACACAGCCAAGATAACAAAGGAGTGGCTACGGGACAACTCTGTGAATGTCCTTGAGTGGCCCAGCCAGAGCCCAGACTTGAACCCGATTGAACATCTCTGGAGAGATCTGAAAATGGCTGTGCACCGACGCTCCCCATCCAACCTGATGGAGCTTGAGAGGTCCTGCAAAGAAGAATGGGGGAAACTGCCCAAAAATAGGTGTGCCAAGCTTGTAGCATCATACTCAAAAAGACTTGAGGCTGTAATTGGTGCCAAAGGTGCTTCAACAAAGTATTGAGCAAAGGCTGTGAATACTTACGTACGTGATTTATTTTTTATTTTTTTCATTTTTTATTTTTAATATATTTGCAAAGATTTCAAACAAACTTCTTTCACATTGTCATTATGGGGTATTGTTTGTAGAATTTTGAGGAAAATAATTAATTTAATCCATTTTGGAATAAGGCTGTAACATAACAAAATGTGGAAAAAGTGAAGTGCTGTGAATACTTTCCAGATGCACTGTATATCTGATGAAAAGTTAAGAACAGGTGAGAAGCACCATTATTTCTGTCCAACCATTAAAATTAGGGCTGTTGATTTAATGCGTTAATTCAGAGCTATAAATTATATAAAAAAGAATGCGTTAAAAAAAAATTAAAAAAAATTCACGCAATTAATCATGTCCCCAGACCTTAAAAATAATATTCCAACCATCAGAGCAATTCAAGCTTGAAGTACCACCGGTTTTCAGCAGTGCGCAGAAAGCGAAACTCCTGTTCGGCAACGAGTATTCGCAGCTTGTACAGAGAACAAACCAAACTCAGGCTTGCTTGACACTAGCGACATCATTAGATGAGAACGTGTTCTTGTATTCAAACACAGCTGGAGGAGTACAATTCCGAATACACGGATCTGGTGTGTTTTTTTCAAAGTTTCAAACTAAGTTTAACTTGACACAGTGACCTAAAGCGCTGTGTTTATGATGCAATGCAACCAAAGTGAGATGCTCCAAAAGCGACTGACACAAGTGTATGTTGACACATCCTTAGAAAAGCCCTTATAATAAATCTATCTCAGACAGATTGACTAATTTAATTGCTAAATGGATTGCTGTGGACTGTAGGCCAATGATACGCTTATGTTCAATAATATGAAAATAAACAATATATTGCCTTCTAAAGCCAGTTTTTATATTGTCCTGCTTTACAGGTCTGTCACAATAATGTAATGCATTTAATTATTTGAAGTATTATTTTTATAATATACTAGATTTATAATTGAAATAAAATAACTATTTATAATTATTTAATTATTACACATGTAATTATTATTATTATAGGGCCTTTCTCAGTAAATATTTATATGTGATTAATTGTAGTTTGATTAATTAATCGGCCTATCATGTAATTAATTTGATAAAAATATATATGTATATATATATATTCTGTTGACAGCATTAATTAAAATATTTTCTCATTTCCCTTCTTAATATGCAGAGACAACTGTAAAAAAAAAAAAAGTATAGACACTGTGGCGAAATCAAAACAGTGTTCTGTTTTTATGAGCATCCTGACGAGCCAAACATAACAAAATTTGCTCCACCAGTGGTGTGAGTTTTGGGTGGGACTACCTGATTTGTCAACCAATGGCAAATTGGCAGAGTTCGGAAACCTGTTTGAAAAAAGTTATTATTATTGCATTTCCATTTGGTGACATTAGTGGTGCACAAATTACACACGTCTCATCTGGCACCTGGATAGTGTTACTTTTGGATCCTGATAGTGCAAATGCTTGTGAAATATAAAAGACAATGGTGCAAATTCTCTAAACAGTTGCACCACTTTTGCGCATGGTATTTCAGCGCAAAAACCTGTATCTTATTCACTAACAACCTGCAATCTAGTTTAAGCAGGCGCAATTAGCACTGGAATCAGAGCTTGATAATTTAAATGTAGTCATTGTCATTCATTTCCGTGCAAATACGCCTACTTTCTATGTAAATTAGGCCCGTTATAGATTGTGATTCATTCACAAAACTCTGTGCTGTTTGCCCAGCGCAATTAACCTCATGCTATTACTGCATGAGAAAAGCAGAAGGTAAATTGTATATGTAATTTTTACATGTTTTAACCTGGCATAAATCCAGATGTTCTGTGTAGTCAAGCAAACTTTCAGCATGTTAACAAGATAATTATGGTGTCTGAATCACAGTAGTGAAGTGAAGCTGTACAGTCCTTTCTCTTTATAGCCTTCAGAACAGACCTGCAAGATCGGAATTGCGGCATTCAGGTTGTGTTCAGCACAGATTTTGTAGGCAGGTTTGTGCCGTTGTCTGATCTGCATAATTTCTTTATTGATTCGGGCATAAACTAGTGCAGACAGTGTGTGCAAATAAACAGAGCTTTTTCTGGGAGCTATTCATTCTTAATAAATTGCCCCCACTCTGTCTCTCACTCTACTTATGTTATGCATGAAGCCCAAAAATAAAATAAAAAAATAAGAAAAAAGTAAAAAGTCATACTACCAAATTACATTTCTTTTAAAGGAGCATAGAGCAGGTCTTTTATTGCTCTCAGCAAAGGCTTTCTATGCATTCCAGGGGTCTAATTCCTCAGTAAGGGGGCTTTAGGGGAGAATTACCTTGTTATGTAAGTTTCAGACTCATTCTCTTAGAGGGGAAGAAAGCGGCTGTGAGATTGCAGTCTGCGCAAACTGAGAATTTAACATCGGATGAGTGGTAAAGTAAGGCTGACGCACACTGAGCTGATGAAGGGTTAGTTAGGTCAGTGTCCCTGCATGAACCAGAGAGGTGAGAGGAGGGAGCTGACATCAGCTGCTTCCACAGGCAGTAAATGAGCACGTGCTCATCCTACCTGACCAGAAGTCTTTCAGGCCAAAGTGATGTGACCCACATGCAGTACTGACACCAAAGACATAATGAGCTTGAATGGAAGTTTGTGTGTATGAGAGAGGGAAGAGTGAATTTGTTTTGTGTGTGTGTGTGCGTTGGTCAGGTTTTGCCTACATTGTGGAGACACAGGAAAGTAAAACCTGAAATCACCTACATTTTACCAACCATTAACGGTCCCCAAGAGTAAAATGGCTTAATAAACAAATACTAAATAATGTCTCAATGAAAATCTAAAAATGCAGAAAAGTTCAGTGCAAAGGGTTAGGTTTAGGGTCAGGGTCAGGTTTAGGGGATAGAAAATATCATTTGCTCAGTATAAAACAATGGAAGTCAATGAGAAGTCCTCACCATGAAACAAAAATAAAACATTGTGGCTCGGTTTGTCAGCCTTTTCCTATATTGTGGGGGTAAATATCTTTATTGTATCTCAGCTTAATATGTACAGTAAACTGTAAGTAAGCCATTTGTAGGTTGATTTCACCTAAAATTTTCACATTGTGGCTTTGTGGTGCTATTAAAACATTCCTCTGTTTGTTTAAGTGGCCCAGTGTTTATAACCAATGTTGTAAGTTTGGGGTATGACTCTGTTGGTACAACTTATGAAAGAAAGGGAGAGTTTGTTCTGGAATCTGTTTAAAACAGTGATTACTTTTGAAATTCCATTTGGTGATGCTAGTGGCACAGACATTACACACTTCAACTTAGTTAGGTGTAGGGTTAGGGGATATACAATATTAGCTCAGTATAAAAAGCAATAGAAGTCAATGGAAAGTCCACACCATGACTGAAATACAAAAATTGTGCATGTGAACTTTTGATATGATATTCCGGGTAAGGTAAATGCAGATCCCTTAGGATGAGCGTGGAGTGCTTATGTGAAGGAATAGATGGATGTGGTGCTGTTAAGTTCCCCTATGTATGACATATTCATTGATGTGTTTTGTGGTAGAGTCTCTGCTGCACTACAACCCATGCTGTCTCTTCCACTGGTTGTGTATACAGTATATGTCTAGGTTTTCTTGTGTGTAGCGTGTACATGTGTGAAAGAGTGCATCTATAGCTGCTCTCTCTCTCTCTCTCTCATTTCCCTTGGGTGCTTGGCAAACACCCAGTAGTTATTAGCCTGCTTGCTGTGTATAAACCTCTTACTGTAAACGGTGTAATGCACTTAACCCGGACATGTGTTCTGATTCCTTGGGTTATAACCATCAGGTATGTGAACACTGCGATTGATGATTAAACTAACAAGGATATAGCAAGCTTTTGCACAACATCTTTCCAAATATATCCACTACACCACTTCACATTACTTCACAAATTAAAACTTAAGATTCCATATCAGCATGTTTAGCCAGTCCATTTAATTGCACATAAGTTACCTTGCTGTTACAATGCAAAACTTATAAATGTTTTGTTTTGTTTTGTTTTGTTTCTAGAACACCCAAAAAAAGTAAGTCAGATCTTCGGTTCCTATATATAGTCTCATTGTTATTGCTGAGTAGTCAGTTGCTCAGGTGTCATTAACAAATGTTATCATTTGGTTGCAGGACAATCCTAGATGATTAGTGAGTCCACTCCAATTAGCCAGTCTGTCTTTTTAGTCCATATGGTTGAGGTTCTTTTCCATCTTGAATGCCTGTGGTTCACCTGATAGTATATCAGATGTCACTACCCAAATAAGGTTTTTAAACCAATGCATATGGAATATGTTGCACTGCATGACGTCAGTAAACAACAATCCTGACCAATGTGATCTCATGAGAATTTGTGTGTTTTCTTACATAATGTGTGGTTCTAGCAAACGTACATTTGCTTATGTTTGCATAGACACCGAAACGTGCAATATTGACGTATTGATAGCATCTAAACTGTAATCATTATACCCATCAACACGTTTAGAAACATACAACAGTGTAAGTGATTGAATCCTTGAATATTGAATTAATTGAATAATCAGTTAATTGTATTGCATTTATAATCAATGAGATGAGTTAAATGTCACCACATTTATTTGATGCAGTTGATGCATTTACCTTATATGACATAATAACAGTTTTATTAAATCTGTGATTTCTGGTGCTGTAATCAACTCGTTTCAAAGGATTATATCGCTTTAACCAAGACTAAATTTTAAAAATCTGTAATCTTTTAATCTTTAACCGTAAGAGCCATTACTGCCAACTCCTGCCACCTCAAGAAACGGTATGACACAGGTTTTACAGCAGAGAATTGAAGTGGTCATTGGCTCTCACGAATTTCGTTACCGATTGCAACATGCCATATTCCATGATGCAGTGAGTCATGGCAGCAGCTTCGTGGAGTGGATCAGGAGAAGATTTGCAGCGATTAATAACTTAGATTGCGCTTTCTACCTCACACAAAGCTATTGTATGCCATCAGGGAGCACATCGAATGCAGCACATCGTCATTTAGACTACCTTTGTACAGAAGTTTCCCATTTTTCTCAAGAAATTATTGTGATTAAATTTATCAGCATGTTATGTATTTTATTTTTTTTTATATATGTTTAAGAAATGGTTAGGGCTAGGGGTAAGGGTGGGATTAGCAGCTCTAAAATGTATTTAAATTAGAAGTTTGTAACAAAAATCGTCACTGTACATTCATCTGCCTGTTAGGTTTACATAGTTGAAAAGTGGATATGTTAAGGGGTAGGGTTAAAGGATCTAAAATATCCAGAGAATTGAAGGGAAAAAAACAGACATATATTCAGTAAGTATAAATATATAATAAATAATTTATACAGAAATATTTAGAATGGATTCGTTGATTAAAATATATTTAGAATGGCTTCGTATATATTTTATGTTTCTAAAGCTGTAAATACGTAAATATGATTTGGATGCTGTCAAAATGTCAAAATTGTACGTTTCAGTACATACAAATTAACAAAAAAGTATGTTTAAATGTTACGTATAAATAGCTACATATAATAATGAAATTAGGTTGTCCTGACATACAAGTCGCCCTTTACTAGTTCATGAGAGAAGTGACTAGCCTGTTATGCCATCATCAGATGTTTTTTTTTTTTTTGTGATATGTGAAACTAAAGCTTCAAGAAGTAGTGCATGTGATGTTTTAACACCATTCTCAGACGTTCCTTTCCAGGATTAGAAATGATATTTTGGCCACACCTGCCAAAAGCAGGTGCAACAAGAAAAGGTATCTGGTCATAAAGATTTCTTACCTGCCATATTTTTTTTTTTTTATTATTATTTCACAATTTTTTATTCTAACATTATTTTTGACACATCCACAATTTTTCGTTCTGAGGAAACAAAAAAAAAAAACACAATACATTTTGATAGTACATTTTCCACTGAGATAAAAGATCACAAAAGACATTTTATTTAGTAAAGAGACTTTTGAAAGTCTTTGATATGAATTGCTCACATCACTCACATTTTTGCAGTTTGTCTTAAACCGTGTAATGTTGTTGTTTCTTATAAAGTTACCTACCAACTGTTGAGTCAAGTTTTATATTTGCATTTGGGGCTTGGTGAGTGTTAATTTTGGAACTTTTGAAGTGAATCTCAGTAGGTGGTATGCATTCAAAAGAAACATATATCGGTTTTCGTGGGCACTCTTGCTGTGATGGTCATTTTGCGGCAGACGTTAACCACAAAACAGACACTGAGAGGTTAAAACTGTAGGTAAAAGCAGTCGTCAGCTGCTCTGAACATGTCTTCATGACCAGCTGTTTTAGGGGCTTTGTACACCTCACACCTCATGGAACCTTGACGGCAGTGTGTATGAGTGTTTTTAGCCTCAAAACAACATAAGGTCACACATCTGATCTGATAGCAAAATGTCAGTGATGGCTAGTATATAGTTATTATGTGCTCTGCAGATGATAACCCTTAACTCTTGTCACATAGATTGTTAGTGTCCTTGTGTAAAAAACTCCTGTGGCAGTATAATCTGTCAGTCTACTACAAACAGTATGTAAAAGAAAGAAATGTTGTCAATGCAATAGATTGAGATCTAGCAGGTCATAACAATGCTTTGATGATATTAATAAAAGATGTTAATAAAGTGTTATTGAAACAACAAATATTATTTTTATTTCCAAATGGGTTGCATATTAGTTGGTAATAGAACAGACATTTCCTCGTTGGTCTTCATTGTATAATGCTTGTACCCTGCCAGTACTATCAAGTACTAATATAGTAAATCAAGGGATATTAGAGAGCAGGAGAAGGATAGACAAGATGCTTTTGTCTGTTTGATACTCACTTTGTTGTCTCAAAGACACATACACAAGCGTGCACACACTGTCTACAGAGATCTACAGCATATCATCAAATAAACCATTAAACCATGTTGGTCATGTGTGCCCAAAGTCTTCTGATTTCAACTTGCCTTATTATCTGTTTGAGTCTTAAATATCATTCAAGCTTTCGTGTGTGTGTGCACTCTTTATAAGGGGCATAGCGGAGTCTCAAAAATCAATGCGGTATTTACATTCTGATGTCAGTCACTTTGTCCTCCAGGCTCAAATGCTACAATACTAACCCCACTATCTTATGGGGTAATGTAATTTGAAATGGGTCCCCATAGAAATATCCC
The DNA here is from genome assembly GCF_019703515.2 of Myxocyprinus asiaticus. Classification (NCBI taxonomy): domain Eukaryota; kingdom Metazoa; phylum Chordata; class Actinopteri; order Cypriniformes; family Catostomidae; genus Myxocyprinus; species Myxocyprinus asiaticus. Next base: position 30,407,534 of record NC_059355.1, read on the forward strand.
ATTGAATTGGTCTGTCATGTATGTGACTCCATTGTAATTTAATGCTAAAGAGAAAGTATGAAGTAGGCTTGCATGATGTATGGTATATTTTTTTTTCTGTATGGTCTGCTTTTGTAGGTATTTGGACTTTAATTTAGATAAGAAGTGTTAATTAAAGGGATAGTTCACACAACAATGAAAATTCTGTCTTCATTCACTTACCCTCATGTCACATCCGTAAAACACAGAAGAATATATTAGGCTGCATGTTAGTCTCAGTCACTATTCACTTTTCAATATATGATGCAATGAAAAAAGATGTAGTGATGCAAGATGCATTGGAACTGCTGCACTCTTTGGACTTGACACTACAACACAGTTTAGGGATAAGTAGTAGATTTCTAAACTACTTTAATTAGTAACAGATTAATATGGGGATTTAATATTATAGTTTGAAAAATTTATATAGTTTTATAAATTTGGCAACCAGAAAAAAAGAAAAAAAGAAAGATTTACAGATTTACAAGTTTTATTTTATTTTTTTATTTTTATTTTTTTTACAACACTCCCCTACTGCCCCTACTGTGTTGTCTAGTGCTTATGGCTTCACTGAAAATGGGAACTGTTTAAATCAGTTTGCCTCAGAGCATATCAACCAAAATATGGAGGGAAGACATCATTTCACATTGGGAGAAATAAAAAGCCACAAAAAGTTTTTTCTTTTCTTCGTGATGCATATCAGATTTGAAACAGAGCTAAATATATATATATATATATATGTGTGTGTGTGGCAGCGGGGGCATGGTCAAGCATCTCTCCGGAGAGAGAGAAAGCGGTAAGGGCGCTTACGAAGGGGAAAATAAAGCCTCACCGTAAGAAGGAAAAACTGCTTCTCGCTTCATCTTTTACACTGGTGCCGAAACCCGGGAATTGAAGTTTGGGTCGAAGATGGATGGAGGTCGTCCCATAGAGTCCTCCCAGTTGGCGGAGATCCTCCAAGCCCTCGCCAGCCTACATCAGAGCCACCAACAGACGCTGCTTGAGCTCCGACAAGATCAAGACCGCCGGTTTGTCAAGCTCCTGCATGCTCAAGCCGAGGACCGGCAGGCGATCCGAAGCCTCCTCAGCCAGGAGGCGTCCTCAGCCGTGACCCTGGACACTCCCATGCCGTTACCCCCTGTCAGCATTACAGATAATGGGGGCGGCGGACGACCCTGAGGCCTTCCTGGATTTGTTTGAGCGGACCGCCGAGATCTGGGGCTGGCCGCTCGGCCAATGGGCAGCCCGACTGATCCCACTATTGTCCGGGGAAGCCCAGCTCGCGGCTCAACAACTGCCAGCGTCGACCTCCTGGCCTACGGAGATTTAAAAAGAGCCATCCTGCAACGGGTTGGTCGCACTCCGGAGGAAAGTCGTCAACTCTTCCGGAGCTTGAAGTTGGAGAGCTCCGACCGCCCGTTTGCCTTTGCCCAGCGGCTCCGTGACGCCTGCCGAAGATGGCTGCTAGCGGGGGATCGCGACGTCCAGGGAATTATCGACCAGGTGGTACTGGAACAGTTCACAGATCGATTGCCAAAAGGGATGGCGGAGTGGCATCGTTGGAGGAAGCTATCCGACTTGCGGAGGACCACATGGCGGCGATCCCGAGGGCGGAAGAACCCTCCTACATTTTCTCTCCTCCCTCTGTTTCTTCCCCCTCCCCTCTCTCCTCTCGTTCTGCTCTCTCTCCAGGTCCAGTTCCTGCCCCACGCAGATGAGGAGGACCTCAGCCCCTGAGACCAGTTCCCCGGGTGTGGGAGGCGACACCTTCCCCTACTCCAATGCCCCGCCGCTCTCCCCCTCGGGGGGGGCGTCCGCCACGCCACGCCACGCCTGGGCCGGCCTGCTGGAGCTGCGGCCCCTCCCCTTCTCAGGGAATTCCCTGACGGGGATTTCCCTTTGGAGCAGTCGCGAGACGAAACCCTCAAACACGCCTTTGACCAAGTGAGAGTCATCGATGGTCAACGACTCCAGCCTGACATCGCCCTTTCATATCCCTATTTTGCAATTATAAATGAGCGGTTGTATCGAGTGACACAGGACACTCGGACCAAAGAGGATACAACCCAACTTTTGATTCTAAGGAGCCGTCGGGAAATGGTATTCCAGGCGGCTCATTATAATCCCATGGCGGGTCACCTAGGAGAAAGAAAAACACTGAACCGCGAACTGTACGAGTTGTTAAATGTTAAATCGATTCGCACCAGTGTATACCATCCTCAAACGGATGGCCTGGTGGAACGATTTAATAAAACCCTCAAAAACATGATTCGTAAGTTCGTACACGATGATTCTAGAAATTGGGATAAATGGCTCGACCCCCTGTTATTTGCAGTACGAGAGGTCCCGCAAGCCTCCACTGGATTCTCCCCATTCGAGCTGCTGTATGGGCGACGCCCACGCGGCGTGCTTGATGTATTGCGAGAGGCCTGGGAGGAAGGACCTTCAAACAGTAAAAATAAAATTCAGTACGTTCTTGATCTTAGAGCAAAACTCCACACTTTGGGACAACTAACACAGGAGAATTTGCTCCAAGCTCAAGAACGACAGCGCCGACTGTATGACGGGAACTCAGCTAAGGAAATTTGCACCGGGAGATAAAGTACTTGTATTGCTTCCCACATTGAGCTCTAAATTACTCGCCAAGTGGCAAGGACCCTTTGAGGTCACACGACGAGTGGGAGATCTCGATTATAAGGTTAAACGGACCGATAGAGGGGACGCTCGTCAAATATACCACCTCAATCTCCTGAAATCGTGGAGGGAGGCGGTTCCCGTGACGTTGGCCACGGTAGTTCCCGAGAAGGCGGAGCTCAGACCGGAGGTGAGTTCAAAACATAAACAGTTCACCCCAGTCATTTGCGGAGACCACCTCTCACCGAGCCAACTCGCGGAGGTTGCTAGGTTGCAACAGGAGTTTGCGGATGTGTTCTCCCCTCTACTGGGACGCACAAACCTCATCCATCACCACATCGAGACCGAGCCGGGGGTGGTAGTACGTAGCTGCCCCATCGATTACCCGAACACAAAAAGAAAATTGTTCGGGAAGAATTGGATGCGATGCTTGATATGGGGGTAATAGAAGAATCCCACAGTGATTGGTCCAGCCCAGTTGTTCTAGTGCCTAAGAGCGACGGGTCTGTGCGGTTCTGTGTGGATTACAGGAAAGTCAACGCAGTGTCTAAATTTGATGCATATCCAATGCCTCGCGTTGATGAGTTGCTCGATCGGTTGGGCACTGCTCGTTTTTATTCGACATTGGATTTGACGAAGGGTTATTGACAGATCCCCTTGACACCAATTTCCCATGAGAAAACTGCCTGCTCCACACCATTTGGATTACACCAATTTGTGACACTTCCGTTCGGTTTGTTTGGAGCCCCGGCTACGTTTCAGCGTCTCATGGACCGAATCCTCAGACCGCATTCAACCTACGCCGCTGCCTATTTAGATGACATCATCATTTATAGCAATGATTGGCAGCGGCATATGCAAAATCTGAGGGCGGTTCTGAGATCGCTGCGCCGAGCGGGACTCACAGCGAATCCGAAAAAGTGCGCGATTGGACAGGTGGAGGTACGGTATCTGGGGTTCCACTTGGGCCACGGGCAGGTGCGTCCCCAAATTGACAAGACAGCAGCGATTGCGACCTGCCCGAGACCCAAGACCAAAAAGGGGGTGAGACAGTTCCTGGGGCTGGCTGGCTATTATAGAAGGTTCGTACCTAATTATTCGGACGTCACCAGCCCGCTGACTGATCTCACTAAAAAGGGAGCTCCAGATCCGGTCCAGTGGACGGAGCAGTGCCAACAGACGTTTACGCAAGTTAAAGCTGCACTTTGCGGGGGGCCGCTTTTACATTCACCTGACTTCTCTCTCCCTTTTATTTTACAGACAGATGCTTCAGACAGGGGGCTGGGGGCCGTACTCTCGCAGGTGGTGGAGGGGGAGGAGCGCCCGGTGCTGTACATTAGCCGTAAGCTCTCGTTAAGGGAAACTAAGTACAGCACCGTGGAAAAGGAGTGTCTCACCATCAAGTGGGCAGTCCTCACTCTCCGATACTACCTGCTGGGGCGGGCCTTCACCCTCTGCTCGGATCACGCCCCACTCCAGTGGCTCCACCGCATGAAAGATACTAACGCCCGGATCACCCGTTGGTATCTGGCTCTTCAGCCGTTTAAGTTCAAGGTGGTCCACAGACCGGGGGCGCAGATGGCTGTCGCCAACTTCCTTTCCAGGAATGGGGGGGGAGTGGTAGGCAGGCCGGATGCCGCCCCGGCCTGAGTCGGGCGGTGGGGATATGTGGCAGCGGGGGCGTGGTCAAGCATCTCTCCGGAGAGAGAGAAAGCGGTAAGGGCGCTTACACCTGAGCTAAATTATGTCTAACACCTGTCTCTAATTTCAGTGAGCATGGGGAGAGCAGCATAAATAGAGCAACACAGCACTTAGTCGAGGGAGAGACTGGATATGAGAGAGCCGAGCCAGAGCAAGGATTTTTTAGTAGTGAAAGTTTATTTGTGAAAGCAGTGTGTGTTAGTGTTTAGTTTAGTGCGTAAAGGTAAACTGTAAAGTGGTGTGGCGAAGAGGGGAAAATAAAGCCTCACCTTAAGAAGGAAAAACTGCTTCTCGCTTCATCTTTTACATATATATATATATATATATATATATATATATATATATATATATATATATATATATATATCACACAAATGAATTAAATGTATACATTTTAACTAGTAGCTGTCAGGGGGTTGACAGAGCCTGAAAAAAATATTTGATTAAGCACAATATCTTAAGCGGGCACAATTATTTTCCCCTTAGGCCTCCACATGCACACTATATGCAGTGTGCAGACCGCTCATTATATAGAGATATTGATCCAGACTCTTGCATGTCCATTACATACAGTGTAATAACTCATTCTTTAGGGTGCATGAAAAGATAGGAATAATTCATGAAAATGTAATGAAGGTGACATGGTCTTGGTTTTGATACCCTTATAGAAAAAGGCCTTATTGTTGGCGGTACCATGGTACAGTGATGGTATCAGATGGTAAAATCATGACTCCTTGGTATAGGACCATGTTACTGAATTACTATATTCATGTACCTCAAGATACTTCCAAATATGTGCAAAAACATTGTATTTTTAACTGTAAAAATATGGATAAAGTAGGAAAGGACTGCATTCTTGGGTTGGGTAATTGTCCTCGTTATGCTTTGGAAAACAGGGTGTGTTGTCCTTGTGATAGTTGTGAAGAGTGGGGAAAATCCATGCACCTTGAGCAGCACAACTTTGTCTCTGTTCTCTGGAACAGATGACTCAAATAACATACATAATGCAAAGAAGTAGGTTGCATTCTGGCAGAGCTGTAAAGAAAATTGTGGCAGTGATGACAAGGCACAGTTGGTTTCATGTGCAACCTTTCCCATGCTGCCAGATATTCTCTGTTAGCATTTGGTTGTAGTCTGCTCCAAAGAGGCCATGGCAACAATAACCAGTGAATAGGAGTTTCACAATGACAATAAATTGTTTTAACCTAAGGGGTCAAGGTTTGCCCTGTTAGCCCTTGCTGGTAGATGGTAGATGCTACACCATCTTGAACCAAAAAACATCTTTATTCTTTTACATCTATTCAAAATTAGCTGTGTATTCTGATAAAAAAACAAAAAAAAAACATATTGCTAATATTTCATTGTAGTATAATAGATGTTTTTACTACGGTCCAATTCTTTTTGAAGGGGTCTTAAAAGCATTAGATAGACTTTACTAGGAATTGAGACTATGTGTTTTATTGTTGTGCCATCAGCCAATTAGCTGGGTAACTGCAATTGAGATGCGAATGAATGGGATGGCTAAAAATCTACTCTCTCCAGGTATTAAAGATATCGCTTTAGCCAGTATGTTTTACTGTCATTGCTCTCCCCAATATTCTATCAAGCATTCTAAATGCTATATCTATTAAGCATTCTACACTAAATACCAGTTTCACTAATGTTTTCCTTTAAGAAAACTGACTCACTTCTCACCCTGCTTATCAGCACATTTTAACTGTGTGAGTTTAATGAAATGGAGCTACAGTCTTTTTTGTGTGTTTGGTTGGAGCAAGCACTGATGGATTTACATTATTGACCCTGGGCCTCCATTGTATGTGTTTGATTGAACGGATTACTACGTCTGTTACAGAGAAGATGGCCTTGTCCATCAAGCCAGCCGAGAGGGCATATCAGCAGCCGCAGTGACCCAGGAGATTTACTTGGTCCAAAAGCCGAAACGGGGAGATACTATAAAATCCCCTCTGCCTGGAACAGGATTTTATACAGGCGAGAAATCTTCAAGGTTCTTCCTCCGATTTAGAATCCCACAGATGATCATGTGGAGAAGCAGAAGCATTTGGAAGGATGGATGGATGGAAGAGGGGGAATATGATGGAGATATAGATGGTCAGGTGAGGCTAGTGGAAGGCTTGAGATGTGAGGGGAGAGGGGGATGATGGGGATTTTACATCAAAAGCTGTCTAAAACCCAGTTGGCTTCTGTCTTTCATGGACTGTGGGTCTTATCATTTGCAGTTTCTTGTTAACTGTTGGACAAATTGGGGGAAATACGTGTAGATCTGTTTTGGGGCCACATAAGGTGATTTGTTGTCAGCTAGACCACCAATGAATGACAGCATTATTTATTTGTCTGATCTATAAGACCTACTTTCTCTTTTGAGACTAGAGACCCAGTACATATAGCATTCCATTATCAACTACTGTTTTCTCAGATTATGTCCTCACATTGCAAAGGTCAAAAATCAAACTTCAGATCACCAAACAAGACAATGTGCATCTGAAATGTAATTTTTCCTCAACTGATGAATGGTGATTGCCTTTGTGTAGTAGTAGTGTTCCATTTGAGATGATACAACCCTGTGAAAAATTCATATACTAGATGGTCAAGTACAGTACACAATGTGTTGTAAATCTTTTGGGACACAACTACAGCAGTCTTTGCTGATAGTTTACCATTTGAAGGGTTATAATAGCCCAGTGATGGATAGCCTAAAATAACACAAAGACATCACCTTTTGGCGGAGGTCATTTCCTTCTCAGCTGTCATTGATGAACCGTAGTGCTCATTCTCCTGTCACCCTCCCCCAGAAACTCTCTTCCTGTGTTTAGGTCTGCCATTGTTGGCCTAGGACATCCAGACATCAATCCCCTCTAAGGGAGAAGGTCAGGGGTGAAGGTCAGCTCTCCTAACGCTCACAGCATAAATCCACCACCGCCTATCAATTGGCCTGTCCATCTGGGTGTAAATAATGATGCCATTGTTGGCTCAGATCGTGTCCTGTGTCCAAGAGATAAGCCAAATATAGTTGTTACGGCTTCGCAATGCTGACTTTGAAGTAGTGCTACTTGATCTGTGTCATGACCACTGATCTCTTCTTATGTAATTATTTAAGATGAGCCAGAATTTCTTATAAACTAATCAGTCGGCTTATAAACTAATATTCCTATTTCAAATGTCTTTATTGTGTGTCTGGCTTTTTGATATAAAGTCGAGTCTCATACCAAGGCATTTGGCAGTTGGTGTTTGAACTTTAAGATATAGTACACCAAAAAAGAAAATTCTCTCATTTATGCACCGATGTTGTTGAGAGTGAATAGATGAGAACACTTGCTCATCTTTCTTTTGTGGAAAAAAAAAAAAAAAAAGCTGTATTTTTGAAAAATGTACTGGATTTCTTATTCCTTTAAAACCCTCTTTTACCAGGCACAATAGTACATGCTTTGCTGCACATTGACATACTGGAAGATCTGCTGACTTAACATGTTAAACCATGTATGTGATCATTATAATTTCTATTGAAAGGGATGCCTAACATTTTCTTTGATGTCAGATGTCTTAATGTGTGCATAACTGATTGAGTGTATTACTGTAATAAGATTTACCCCAAGCTTCAGTTACAGTCTTTGATCTCTGTGATTGTGGGAAATATTGAATGCAGACCTTTCAAATTCATGCCTAAGAAATGCTATTTTTACTTTCATTCTGCAGGTATCAGTCTCAGACATTAACACTTAGAACACATCCTTATGCCCCAAAGATGATCATCACCAGCTGTATTATGTCTACATATATATTGATGTTTCACTTTCAAATGAAATTTACTCTATTCTCTCTTTCATTGAAGTCTGTTGATGATGTTTTCATCTTGAATGTGTCCCTTCCTTCCTTTTCTTTGTTATTTTCACCTCTCTGGCACATATTTCACTTTCCATCTTATTATCTTTCACTTTTGGCACTTTTCCCTCTTACCCCCCTTCAACCATCCCTCACTATGCTGATGTCTATCATTCACTCTAGAGAATCTCTACATTCCAGACACTTGTACATCTGGCTAATGTCACAGTGAGAGATGTCACTTCTGCGTAATTGTCATGTGTGTCAACTGATTTGGACACTCAGAGTGCCTTGGATCTTCTGCTGGGGTGACGATCAGGGGAATGGGTTAAAGAGGGGGTCATGGGGACAGGGGATGATTGGGACAGAGAGGCAGTTAGACAATAAGGAGACCCTGCTGGCTCATCTTTCTAATGGATGAAATGGAGTGGGCCTCAGCAGTGTTTCCTCTCATTTTTTTCAGAATCTATGTAAGTGTGTTAGCCATGAGCTACTGTGGTCTATAAATTCATAGTACCAACTAAATGCTGATTGGATGAGCTAAGTTCGAAGCCATTATAAAATAACTTGAAATGCACATTACATTGCTTAGCAACTGTGTACAGCCTACAGTAAGGATAATTAACTATATTACTTGGCTAAAGAATTGTTTATTCCCATTATTATTAATAATAAAGGTATATTGAATACAGGTGTCTTTCATCATATTGCTGTTGCTGCCATTTTCTAAAAGCAATAAGTCACTCGAGCCTGTTCGTTACAGTGGTTTTACCACAGGTTAAAGGGTCTTAGGCTTTGAATTGTGTCTATGAACACCCTTAACCTGTAAGACATGGCCCCTTATGGATTATTGCTTCATTAGTTTCTGTAGAGGTAACTCACTACTGTTATCTGTTAGTACTTAACAATAGGTAGAGCAGCTAACATAAAATAATGGCACATGTATAGTACAAAATAGTAAACCAACCACTTTTTATTAAACCACTATCCATATAATGATTTACATAAATATACTGGCTCTGTGCCGATCTTTGGAAAGCCTCTTTTTGAGTAAATTAGAAGGCTAACCTTTCAAATAAATTTCGAAAAAAGAAATGCATAAGGAGCTATTCTAATAAAATCATATTAAGCATAAAGGTAGCGTAGTCTAATTCAAACATATTATGGTAGATTTTTTGGGGTCAGTGAAGCTTACTTAAACAGCATCTCCTGTCTGTTTTTGCCTCTTTTTCAGTTATTATAGATCTTGTCTAGGTATATTAGGCCTTTTGTTTAAATTGAGTAGATTCTAATTAACTAGACAAAGTAGTTTCTAAGATTTTGTCTTGTATTATTCTGGCTAAAATTTTGTTCACAGTCTGGACTTTGAATGTATTGCAAATATCAATTAGCTGTACAAACTTGGTGAACTCAACCTTGTTTAGCTTTCAGGTCAGCATCTCTGCAGATGTCTGCATCACTCCCTTCTTTGTCTTTTTTACAGTGAACTTGAAATCCTTTTACTCAAGGCAGATATGCTCTCATCCACTATGTGGTTTATACGAAGTCTCATCCACTAGCTTTACAGTATATGCACTTGGAAACCTCTCTGTCAGTCTCGAGTTCTATGATTTGTATTATGATTTAAAATTAGTGCTGTCAGCATTAACACGTTAACGCATGTGATTAATTAAAAATATTTAATGTGTTCATTTTTCTTAATCGAGATTAAGGCTTGTAACGATTTGACATTAGATTCTGACATTTTATTCAGCTCCGTGTGAGTTGTAAACACTATTAGAGGGCGAGGCCTTTGCAATGTGTTTAGTGGGGACATTACACTCATATACACACTACATACACACAACAGCTTACTGATTAATATTAAATGAGGGTTTAATGTGCATTGCAATGAATATTAGTTCTTTCAGTCAATCAACATCGCACTTAGACTTTGGGAAATGTTTAATGTTACTCGAATTGGAGCTATTTTAGTGAAATTCTGTCTTTATACTGTGGAGTTTGGAAAATGTTAATAAAGCATTTTTGTTACATATTGTATTGTTTTGTTCTATTGTGTTGTTCTTTCCAAAGAACAAATTAAATGCATTATGACAGGAAATAAGTGTATACAGAGTCAAATTTTATTTAAATCGCGATTAACTATGAAAAATTATTAGATTAATCACGATTAAAAATTTTATCTACTGACAGCACTATCTAATATTAAGTGTTTGATCAAAAATGTGATGTGTGTTGGTTAAAAGTAGACCATTCTTTAAACCCATCTTCAGGAAATCAGACAAACAGAACAATTTTGCAATTATATTTACTGCACTCTCACCTCCATTTACTTGGGTGCTCCATAAAAATGTTCCCTGAGATTCTGGGACTGTAGTTTTTAAATTTTAGATCTGGCAAGGTCTCCATTATGCCTCCATTATGATGGTAAAATTGCTTTGCTGAGCTGGTTCTTCCAATGCCTCATCATCTTTTGGCACAATGAGAACAATTCACTTCTTTGCCAATAAACTGCAGTAGGATCATCATTATCAGTTTCTTTTGTGCAGTAGTCTGTAAATACAGTACATTTGCAAAAAAAAATAAAAAAAATAAAAAAAGAATACTGATAGCTTAGCAGCATGACAACCAACGTGATTCCACCTCTAAAACACTTGCCAGCTTTAAAGATTAGCTTTTCTTTTGTCTGTATATCAAGTCTGTGATCTTTGTGGAACTAGGTTACTGCATTTGAATGACACCAGAAAAAAGTGTTTTTTTGGTTGCATTATTTTGTGTAGTAAACGTAAGCCAGTTAGTTATTACTTAGTTATTATTAGACCATTGTATTCAGTTCTGTGTGGGGTACTGTATGTGGATCATTACACAGCTGCCTCTCATTTAGCTAGTTTGGTGATTTTTAGGTCAACTGTCATTCACAGCAATCTTCTAGGTTAAATAGTTTTGAGAAAAATACATTTTGTTTCATAATTTAGAATAGTTAATTTTACTTTTCACAATGTTGTTAGAATTAGTCTCTTAGATATGTCAGAACATGCCAGTTGCAGAAAATTCATTATGATTTATTGTTAACATCAAAAATTAACTCAGGTTAACTCAAGTAAGGGATTTGTATGTTCACAGTGTAATGCTAACATCAAGACTTAAGTATACAAGCACCTGTGCTATCCATAAACTGTTTATTTTTCTCTAACAATACATAATAGAATCAAAGTTATTTTATTAAAGCATTTATTCACACTTACCTCAGTCACAGTTAATTAGCCAGTTTATCAGTCACACATTTCTAGTCAAATCCTGTTCAGTCTATTGGGTGTTTACAATAGATAAAGGGAAGAAAGAGAGTGAGAGAAATGGAGAGAGCGAGATATCTGCATTGCATCTTATCTGATTTCACATCTTATTTAGGCAAATCCACTAGAAGTGGGGGAACACACGCAACACCTGGGCAACAAGGCTCTGCTTTGTCTTACAAGAGTCTGTTGACATGCAGATGTCATGCACATTAACACAACACACACATACATATATTCACATGCACATGAACAATGGGGGAACGGGAGCTGCTAAGTGGGTTCCCAGCTGAACTGCACTAACAAGACCTTTGATATACACCATAATCATCTCTTTGTACTTCTCCATCATATTTGACATAATTCAAACCGCAGAAAGGCTCTAGTTTTATGGACTGTACATTGAACAGAACTTAAAGGAATTCACACTAGAGAACTAAGTATCTTTGTCAGGATTCATAGAGGGCCAGAGAGAGTATGTGTCAACCTGGTCCAATTAGAAAACTTTGTTGAGATTTGAGTTAAATTTAGTTGTGTTCTCAGCAGTTTACCCGGGCTGAAGCTGTGTTCTGTTTGTTCGTGTGGGTCAGATTTTGCTTATAGTATATTGTGGAGACCAAATGTCCCACAAGGATTGTAAAACCTGAATCAGCTACATTGTGGGCACAGGCCAACATATGATATCCCAGTTTACGCTGACTGTCTGTTCTTTTTGGAGCTTCAAAATTCGTATCACCATCCACTTGCATTTTAAGGACCTACTGAGCTGAGATATTTTCTATTTTTCTTCAAATGTGTTCTGATGAAGAAAGAAAGTCATACACACCTGGGATAACATGAGGGTGAGTAAATTGAGTTTTTTGGGTGAACTATCCCTTTAATAAGCATGCTAAATAATGTCTTAATGAAAATGTAAAAATGCAAAGGTTTCTGTGAGCATTAGGTGTAGGGGATGTAAAATATCATTAGCCCAGTATAAAAGCAATAGAAGTCAATGGAAAGTCCCCACCATTATTTAGAAAAAAAAAACCAAAAGTGTGTGGACGTGCTTATGTGCATTAGTGTGCATATGTATGTTTGACATGTAGCAGATGCTGGTTGTTCATACCCACTGGGCAGAGAGCAGATGACACTGTAGGCCATCTCACCAGACTAGAGCCCCCAGGGTAGGGTGTGGTATTTTTTATGTCCATGCTTACTTGCATATGTAAATGTGTGGCCAAAGGAAGAGCATGAACCTGATAAATTTCAGTCTTAAAGCCATATTTTAAAAAAGATCTTTCCACCCTAGCACACCTGACTGCACATTACAAATTCTATAATTCTTCTATGTTAATATGTCAGTTTGCTACATTGCTTGACAACCCTAAACAGCCTTCAGTTTGGTGAATTGACTATATTACATGTTGAGCCAAAGAACATCCCATAGTAAAATCACTGTAACGCACTGCCTCGTGTGGCTTTATGCTTTTTTTATTATTATTACACAGTTTTCTGCAATACTTGATTGTGATTAGTCTTGATTAGTTTTATGTCTCTCGTAGCACTCTGCGGTCTCTTTCTTTTTACATAATCAAATGATTTCAACTCAAATACTCCATGTCCACTTAATTGCTTTATTTGGTATATAGCTGTGTAATAAGCAGGATATTGTACAATCATCCTGTCATTATTACAAAAACAAATCCATTCAGGATAATATAAGTCCTTATCACCCTATCTGGGTTTATTTTGTGATAAAAGACTGGCTGACTCTACATTATCCATTAAATAGTGCTTTGCTAGATAAATTGACATTTATATTTTGTATAATTTAAAGTTGTTTAAAATCAGTGACACTCATTCACAGATTCAATTTAGTTTAGTTCAATCTAAAACAATTTCAATCACTCCTCCAGTAGTGACCTGTTTAATGGCAGTTTCTGACTGCACTCTCCAGTCCTCACTCATTGGCAGAGCTGTGTGGGGTGAGGAGTGCTGGAGTCAGACAGGCAGCTGGATAAGGTATAGAGTGTTATCTTCCAGCTTCCCACTCCTTTAGGCCAGCTTAATTCAAACAGATTTTCCTCCATTAATCCCATTATGTGCAACCAAATCTACAACCCTTAGCACTCAAGCTTACCTGGCACCAGCTTTCACTGGTATATGCAAAATTCCTCACCTCTCGCTTTTACTAGTTCCTTTGCAACATTTCCTGATTATCTTTCTGACTACTTTTCATATGTCTGTCTGTTTTTAAGGCATTTGTGTTCCTGAGGCATCTATGAGCACTCATTTTATATTTATGACCTGCCAAATTATTTTAAGCAATAACACGAGCAAGTTGTTTCCCTTTCATGCGCATTAGGGATGAAAGATAATTAAGAACAAAATATCTTTTGGAAAAAAAAAGCCTTTGTCTACATACATTTGCACATGTGATAATCCTCTGTTGAAGAAATTATGTCATTTCCGACGAAGATAGTGTATATATGTAACCTGTCCTGCTCGACCCGCTCCAAGGAGTATTTGAACCGCCGTCTCCGGCATGGCAGGCGTGCTGACGAGGAGGCTAAAGGCTACAGCCTCTAGTGTCAGTTGCTAGTGCACCCTTTTGAGGCCAGGAGAGTGATATTTACACTTACCACACAGATATCACTTACCAGCTGGCTTCCGTTACATATATACTGTAGCAAATATTGTGAACAGGCAAATTTCTAGGGAGTGAACATGTTAGTGCACTGGAACGACATGTTAGTGCACTGGAACGATTTTGGAAATGGAACCCTAGAAATTGACTTCTTGGTTACTCAGCTAGGAAGCTGATTGAGATGCTCACATGGTTCACAGCTGTGACATAACTAAGTTCTATCAGTTATTTGTGTTTTTTTGTTTCTTTTTACAGGGACTAGCCCTTCAACGTGTCCCACCCAAACTTTTGTTTCAGTGGCAAATTGGTCAGCACAGGGCTGAAAACGGCTCTCGTCACGCAATTTTGGAGGGTCTTTAGCTACTTTGGAGAGATGCTGTCATGGTGTGTTCTATCAATCAGGAGTTTATGCAGCTTATTTAAAATATGAATATGGTTTTCAAGATTACATGTTCATGTCAGCCCCTATAAAGCAGGGCCGTTTTGGTTTATTTATTTGCACAGGTTCAGAAACATCACATTCTGCATCATGCTTGAATTATTTACCTTTACTGTGAAATCACAGAAGACACTTAAAAATCCTCAGCGCATTACTACATCTCTTTAGTGTCTGATATCATGCCTCAGCAGACCCCAATGTCCTCTCATACCATAGCCATGGCCCCATTCGTCTTCATTAGGTAGGATAAGTGACATTACAATACCTTAAATAATTGACGATGTGCTCTAATGATTGGCTGCTCAGTCAACAAAGCCGAGAGTGCACTGGGTCAATGAGAGCTCTGGTGTCAGTTGTCATGCTCTGAGGTGATGTCATTGCACCAGACCCAATCCTCCATAACTCTCAACAGAGAAATAGCATGAAGGGTCGCACCAAACTAACTTACTGGTGCTGTATTCCAGTCAAATCAAAATCAAAAAACATTGACATGCAACCTAGTACTAAAAGCATGTCTTGGCCTCCTACTCTTTTTAAAAAAGGTTGGTTGTAAAACTTTTAATGTCTTTCTTTTTGCCCCAAGCATTGGATAAAGTTACACTTCGATTACCCAGTTTGCATTTTATCTTATTAAAAGCATCACAGTTTGATTAACCTTCATATTCTGAGAGACCTAAAAGCCATTGTATTAGCTACACAAATATACTTAACATTTTAGTAAAGGTTGATGCTCCATGATTTTTATGATTCTTATGAGAACTGATTATAAACTAAGTTTCAAACTTGATTTCGAGCCTACTTACCAATACCAATCACATTTATGAGAAGTAGCCTACATGTATGCTCTTCAGCAAAACAGAGGAATACAGCTTCAATAGTATTTGCCTACTGGGTTTGAGGTCAGAGGAACATATCAAAAGGATTGATGAGAAATGAGAAAACAATAGGTTCATTAAAAAAATTACTGTCATTATTTTTATCCGCACATTGGGGTTTCTAGGAACCCAAACATAACAGTCAAGTCAGTCTCAACATAACATATATAGTTAATGGCAAACATCTGAATCTAATATCATGTTCCTCTGCGATATAACTAATAATTCATGTGAGCTGAACTGCAAGAGTCGAATTCGCCAGATTTGCTTTTCCCACAGCCGCTTTGGAAACATTCCCCAAAACTCATGTCTCGCAGCTGCTCTGTGTTTGTGCAAACTGCTGCAAATGCATATTAGCATGCTCTTCTCAATTATAGACACATAATGTAATTTGTCCTCAGTAAGATTCGTGGACCGTTTGTCTTTTGACCACAATAACTGTGTCCGTGCACATAAGAGAACCTTTCATTCTTGTAATTTGTCTTCCTCCGTTCCCGTTTTCATTCAAGCTTATTCAATTTAGCGATCACAAGTAAATCACCCTCTGCCTTCTTGGGCCTGGAGAACAAATAGTGCTGATCTGATGAGAGCGTTGTGTCCTTTCATTGCATACACATGGTCAGATAGCTACATACGGTCAAACTGACCTGTCACAGTGAATAGAGTATCAATGTTATAGGGCTGGGGGAAAATTTTGATTCACAGATGCATCACGATTCTTTCTCAAACGATTCTGCATAAATGCGCAAAAATTTATAATTGGTTTATTTTGTTAATTTAATAAGCATTCACAGGACAAAACATTACAGATGCAGATAAGTCCCATGCGATGTGTAAGAACTTCCACACTCGGTTGAAACTATTCGGTGACCTGACTAAAGCAACTATTGCAAAGAAGGAAGGATGCATCCAAAGCACCATATAGTGTCACATCATTATGTGCTTTAAGGATTCTACCTTCAAGTTTAGCATTGATCATATTTTATGTCACATTTGGGTAAAGGTAAATTCAGTGCAAAAATGTATATACTGTACATTCTGAGAGTATAGTGGATGTCTTTTACGCTTACAAAATAGTGGTAAGAATGTTTGGGCCTCCATATTCATGTAAGGAAAG
This sequence comes from Myxocyprinus asiaticus, assembly GCF_019703515.2. Classification (NCBI taxonomy): domain Eukaryota; kingdom Metazoa; phylum Chordata; class Actinopteri; order Cypriniformes; family Catostomidae; genus Myxocyprinus; species Myxocyprinus asiaticus. The sequence continues at coordinate 30,424,077 of NC_059355.1, forward strand.
TGAGGTGAAAGACATCAGGCTTTTAAATATTGATTTTAAATATCTAATCAGTGTAGCATGACTTTTTATTTTTGCCTTCTATCTTTGCTGGTCAGAAAGACCAATTCATTTACTTTATCCTCAGTTTTACTCTGCTGTCATTAACTCTTTCCTTTCTCCCTCTGAGCCAGAAGTTGCTGTGAACCTGGGATGGTTGAAAGATCTTGAAATATGAAACATAATAATGTATGATAATTTGAAGTTTTTAATTTACTCACAATCATGTTTTTCCAAACCCATATACATTTTTTCAATGGAACTTATGCATGGTGGTAATTATACAGTTATAAAGGAGAAGTAACACAAACAGAGATGTTAGGCAGAATTTTTGCCTCAGTCACCATTCCATTTCATTGCATCTTTTTCCATACGATGACCCCGTTTACATGCACTTGAGAAATGGTTTATTTCAGGGTTTTTGCTGAAATGCCATGTAAATGAGAACTTGGGTTTCCTTACGCCACTTAAGGGATTAAGAGAAAGCGGTTTAACACACCTAGGTTTCTCCCAGAGAATGCGGCTTATCTTGCCATGTAAACACAAGAGGCATTCTCACAGGTTTTTGAAGAGCGGGCATGTGCATGAACAGACACGTCATCAGATGGAGCCGAACAAGAAGTAAACAAAGCAGAAAGACTTCAACATTTCCAGGAGTACAGTAGGGAAAGCACATACACAGTAACTATACTCATTTTTAACCAGCAGTGTACATTTTCAGCTGTCCCTTACCTCCACGTATATGCGCTTGTACACTGGGGGAATACCGGTGTTTTACGTAAGAGAGAAAACCCCACTATTGTTGCGCAGTTCAGCTGCAAGTTGCAACAGAAAGTTAAGGAAACAAACACAGCAACAGCTGTGGAATATATGTAAATAAAGCAAAGCAACAGAGAGTAAAATAGCAAAGTCTTTCTCAGATGCCGTGTTTGTTATTTACACAAGCGTTGCAAGGATATTACTTTGCTATGGAGAATGCTGCTTTCTGCATGTATACACGAGTTAAGAGTACACCGCTTATACAGTATATGTAAACACAATGGCGAGCCGTGCATTAAAAGTCTAGGCCTTCAGTGTGATTCATGCCATTAAGAAAACACAGTTTACTTTGGGCATCATACATTATGTCGCAGGTAACTAATAATACCAATTGACATTTATAAACACGTCCACGCACGAAAGCCAGAACTTGAAACGACACTTAATGCTCAAGCAAGCCTAATTTTAACTGCAGTATGACTGTTTTCATAATTCATAATCATAATTTTTCATATGAATCTACCAAGGAGGTCTATAATACCTGGAGAAATCTATCTAATAATATTTGTAATTTAAATGTTGCTTGTACTACATTTCGTTTCGTCAGGGTACACGGTTATGCTGCGTTCCATTCAAGTTGGATATGGGATATTCCTACTTGATATCTCCGACCATAAATGCATTCCATTCCCCGATATTCGAAAGATGACTTTTAAGGAAACAAAACTGCAACACTCCCGTTAACTTAGCAGGGGTTTGACTCTCATTAGAGATGTCTCCTAGAAACCCAACTGATAAACAATGCTGCAGAGCTAGCATTTGTGCTTCAGGTGTACGATTATCAAAAGAGATTATAATGTTTTATACACCTGTTTCTGCAGGCGTTTGTTAAACAAGCTTTAATATTATGTAATGTGGAAACTAACTCATTTATCGATATTACTTAATAAAGTGAATGTGTATCACTTACTTTGTATATCTCCCTGAGTGTTGACATGTTTGTGTGACATCATGCCCCTGCATCTCGGCGAAATCGGAGTTGAGAATTTCTGTACGAGCATACAAGTTGTAATTCTGACTTCAAGATGCATTCCATTGCACTTTTCCTAGTAGGAAGTTGTCAAATCTGACTTTCCGAGTTGAATGTAACGCAGCACTACTTTTCAGAACTGACACTGAATGCTCAAGCAGCCTAATTTACACTTAGAAAACTCCTGATGTTGCTATAACAATGCAAAAAGCACTTACCAATTTGCTTGAAGTGAAAATCAGTCCTCCTTTCCTTATTAATAAATTAAGCAATTACACGGTCATGCAGAACATCTTGTGTTTTTAAATCCATAAGGATCCCTTTCTCAATGGCGATAGCAGCAGTAATGACAATCGACTCGTCAGCTATAGACCTTGTGCTATTCGCTTTCAAATTATGTCACTTAAAGCGTGATTGCGTCACTCAAGGCCAGCTAGAAGGCCTCGACCGGGACATATCCTAAAGATCACACCCACCAAGAACAAATAAATCAATCTGATTGGCTGATGAATCTGACTTTAGTTGCCCATTCATTTGCAGTGTTGAGCGATTCTGTGGAAATTCTGAAGGCTGACAGGGTGGAGCTCAAACTCACGCGCTGCTTCGGGCGTGCGATTTGTGAAACAGTTATCACGCTTCACTTGTAAGCATCAAAGAATAAATTCTGACTGGATAAACTATTCGGTTTTCTCTATTTGGAAAGAGATTAAAAATACATAGGCAAAAAGGTGATTGAGAATGAAAGGATGAAAAATATTTATTTATTTGGCATGTTAGGCCAGCAGAGAAGGCTTTGCTGACCCTGAGAATTTGCCACAGTGTAAACAGGAACACAGCTTTCTCTCAATAAGCCGCTTTCTTGCATTCTGCTGCTTTCTGGTGTCCATGTAAACGCACTCAATGAAAGAAAATGGCAACTGAGGTTGGCACTTTGCCTCACGTCTTCTTTTGTGGCAATTCTCCTTGAAATTATTTAAAATGTATAGTTGCCAATTTTATCCCCCAAAATCGCAGAAACAGCACATCAGTATTGGCCTTGATTGTACTAGCTTGGTATGAGATTGAAAATAAAATAAATGGTATCGCCCATTCCTGTTCAAACCACAAAGGGTTTTTCTGTGCCTTCAATTCAGCCTCGCCCTTCAGACTCTTTACCTCATTTTGCATCTCTCATACTGTCCTGTTGTCACCACTCATCTTCCCCTCATCTTTCTCCCTTACCTCCTCTCACCTCTTTTTTCCGCCTTTGAGGACACATAGCCATGTCTGCAAGTGAAGTTAAGCTGTTAAGCTGCTTGTTCAGACTGATCTCGCAGTGAAATCAAAAACAGTAGGTTAACCTTTCTTTATCTGAAATCGGTCTGTGCTTACTGAAATGCAAAACACTGCACCAAGTGGCCAAAGCAGTAAGTGTTGTTGGGCGTATTGACATGTATGAGCTCCAGTTTTCAGGGTGTATGGTCCACAGGGGGGTGCCAAAAGCATGCTGTTAAGCAAATTTTCAGCTGTATAGGCTGTAATACAGTGAAGTGGAATATATATTTTATAAACTCTACACCCCAAACCCCACAATTAAACTTAAACATCAGTTGAGTAAAAATATAATGTTAGAGGGAATAAGGCAACTTCAGAATCACGCTCGTCGCTGATTATGCGAATGTGTTTACTTCCGGGATATGAACACGCCTACCACACTTACGGGGAAAAGTAAACAGGCTAGAGCCGATGCAAAAATGTTTGATAAGAGATGCCGCTTGTCGGTGAGTCAGCATAAAGTGACTGATCCTTGTGTATCGGAACTCTCAGAAACAAAGTGCTGATCTCCCATGTGATCATGTTGGCATGTTGTATCCTCTATGTTTGCTTGTTTTCCTAACTGGATAAATGGAGGCTTGCTGTGCTTTACCATTTTAGTCCAAAATGTATACAACCTCATCCTATTAATGTTGTATCACAACTGTGATGGATCTGCCTTAAGCAAGATCAGCAAATCACAACAAAAAGTCTGTAGCCACAAAACAAGGGGCAAAGTGAGGGTGTATCGTGACAGTCTTTTATTAGAACTTGCTTAGGCAAGTAAAATGTGATCTCAAACATCACCATTGGTGAGAAAAAGGCAAAAGCTGTAAAAACCAAAATATCAGCAAAATGCAGTTCAGTTCACATCATATAATTTGTGAAGATAACAAAAATAATTTCAAATCACAGCAAAACCTAACCAGGACTAGACACTTCAAATAAATAACAGACTGACTGACTCACTAGACAAGACACACACTGAATTTAAAGGAGGTGGCCAGCACCATATACATTCAGAAGGTGGAATTAACAAACACAATATTTCACAAACACTGAAAACACATGTCCTGGAAACAACATTATATAAATTAACCACAATCAGAGTCATGATTATAATTTTTGTTGTAAACAACATTCTGCTATATTAAATCACATTTACTGCAAGATTCCAGCTTCCCCAATGTTCCCTCCAGAAATTCACAGTTGGTCTATTCCATCTATCCTTACAATTTCCTATGAAACAGTTCCATTTCCTGTTTGAAACTCTTTGCTGCTGGATCAGTCCATCCGAACATAATGAAACAATCACAGCTTGTACCAAACATTTTAAATCAAGATATAACAGATTTAGAGCCTTTCCTATAGTTATTTTAGTCAATATAAATTAAAGTGTGTTTATCAGGTTTTAGTAACATTTTAGTCTAAAGGAATTTTAACTGATTTTAATATTGTTTTCCTTTAAGCCAGATAACTAAGCCTGTGCACTAACTCAGTATAATGGCAAATAAAGATGGTAAACCAAACCAATGGTGTAGTGTCCTTTCATTTATTAACAAGTCCAGATATAAAAGTATAGACCCTATGTGCAGCCTAAATCATGGCCATCACAACAACAAGTAAAAGGTCAGACACATTAAAGTGAGGTTCAGTGCCGGTCCTACCCCATTTGTCACCCTAAGCTAGACCCTCAGTCACCTTTTTATTTTTATTTTTATTTTTTTTTTTTTTTGCAAAAACAGCACCAAAGCATTAATTTCTGGTGATTTTTGGAGCATAATTTCAACATTTTCATCTACATACATTGTGTAGCATTAATGAAAATATGGACTAAAAACTTAATGAAGATGAAGTTTATCAAAGTTATCTTTCTCAAAAGCCTGCTGTGGTAGTATCATGGTACAGGTGGTACAGATGGTACAATATGGTAAAACCTTGGTATTTTTATACTATACTGTGGTATTTATATGGTAGGCTACTCCAAGGAACATGTCCAATAAGCATGGTATTGGCTTTGTAATTTTTAGTACTTTTAAATGCTTTCATGTAATGTTTGTAATTTGATACATTTTTATTTAGAAAATGTCTTTACCTGCAGTAGACAATCGTTCACAGACTGCACTCGCACTCACACATGACCTTCTTCATCACTGGCAAATGATTCGATGCAGCTGCAGGCTTTGTTTCAATGAAGTGTAAATATCCACTTTATTCAGCGTTGTTTTTGTTCTTTGTCTTCAAAAGCATCCCGTTACTGTTTTACTGCATGACAAAGCACTTCAAATGATTCAGCCCACATGTTAAATAAATTCATTGAGAAGAACCAACTCAAAACAGTGATTATTTCATGCACTGGGCATCGCTCCAATTCACGAGCCCCGCGTCTATGGCCATGTTCACAATGGCATACTATCCATACTTCTCTCACTGTTTTTGCCAAACACAGATAACAGAATCAGTTAGAGTAGTATGGTAGTAAGGCATTTAGTACATGGTCTACTTGTTCCGTGGGGGGGGGGGGCCCACAACACGTTAAAGGAACGCACAGGGCGCATTTTGTTCGACACAGATTGGGCACATGCTAAAATTACGAAGCGATGCCGCTCTATGTCGCCTAATGGGTTGACCAGCCCTGGTCAAGTCTCAGAGCTTATACCAATACATATAAATACTTTGTTGCGTGAGTCAGGCGTATCGCGTGATACATAAGGTAACAACCCTGAAGGTAGGCACGAGACAAACTCAGACATCTGGCATTTCTTGTTGTTTGCAGATATCAGATTTCTTTGTGCTCACTAATTTACTGAGCCAGCGGCACCGTGGTCTGCTTTTTACCTGACATCATTCTTGCTTGCTTATTCTTTATTGAGAATTAGTTCACCTGACAATTAAAATTATTTCATCATTTACTCATCCTCATGTCAATCTAAACCTATATGATTTTATTTTGTCAGTGGAGAAATTTTTTTTAATGAATCTTTACTTGGCTCTTGCCATACAGCAGCAGTTAGTGAGCAAATCTATCAAGATCCAAAATGGGGAAAAAAAAAAACATCCTCTAAAAGTAGTCCATACAACTATATTCCTAGTCTTTTGAACAGACTTCAATTTTGGTGGTCTATTTCTCACTCAAAGCTATTGTATGGCTTTAGAAGAATTGGAACATAGTGCACAAGTCATATGGACTACTTTTATTAGAAACTTTTATTGTGCTTAAAGGGATTTTTGCTTGACATAAATGGTCACTGTGAAATATGGCATGGCAATAGCTGTGCAAAGATCCTTCAAAACATAAAATAGCTTAAAACTTGCTTACATGTTTGGAACGACATGATGGTTATTAATGACATCATTTTGGGGTGAACTATTACTCATGAAATACTCCATTGTGCAGAGTTCCTGCAGAATGTGATGTTGAGGTCTGTATTTGCATACCATGCAAACAAACACGCTTTTTTATACTACATGCATGTGTGAGAGAGAGTGACAGAAAAAGTGCAAGGGACACAAACACAAGAGTGTGCTTTATCCTCATGGGTTTCATGGAATCCATGTTTATCCACCTGGCCCCAATTTACAAGTCCCTTGAACAATCACACACTCCCATCTCCAAACCTGACAATACCACATCAGTTACACACTGGTTGTTTGGCCTCTTAGTTGCATCATTGTGTTGGTTATTTGCTTGTACACAAACAGATCCCCCCTGCAGGTGAAGCTTGGATTAGCTGCTGTTCTGTCAATAGCTACTGACTACTTCAATGGGGAAAAACTGAAATCTCCAAAAATGTTGGCTAAGCTGACGTTTCAATAACATATTTTAAATCACCAATAAAATCCGACAAAGACTACACGAGAAAATGTGCTTCTCACTAAAATCAGACTAATAGAAACTATATTTTTCAGGTTGTTCCAGCAAATGTGCTTGCATATTCTAGAGCAGAAAGTCAAGGCAATGCCTTTGCTAATATGGTGATTGGCTCTTTTAGCTGACAGACAGACTTTCACCATAGTGAAATCTCTTTTTTTCTGTCAAGTGGTCCATGTTTTCCTCCATATACAGTCTCTGAATACACATACTCTATATGCATTTCTCTGTGTAGTTATTTAGCAAACTCTCTTCTCTCTTCAGCAGTAATACAACCAGACCTGGTTGGTGCTTTAAAGACCTTTTTTACACCAAACACGAACCTTCGACATGATTTCTCACCACAATTAACATTTTTTACGGTAACAATGGATTCCTAACAAGTCCTTCACACCTGAAACGAACGTTCCCGCCGAATCGCGCGCTTTCAAAGCATAGCTTTTTTTTACAGTGAGTGTGTTGCCGACCAAAAAAAATTTTCCGCTGTGAATCACGTGTCAGGAGCTGCTGCAGTTCCCAAAGCCAGCAGAACAGGTACCGCTAAAGCACAGAAAGCTGTTTTGACCACCGACATTAAACACTGAAGCAGTGAAGATGTGTGTTTCATTTACATCAAGTGCCTTAAAAACAGAAACACATTTTTATCCTATGGGTTCTCTTAACATGTAAATGATATTGCTGCAACATTGCCTTGCATCCCTTTTAAAAAGCTCTCTAATCTTACATGGATTGTCTTCATACATTGCCTGGCCAAAAAAAAGTCGCCGTTTGGATTTAAATAAGCAGATACTTAAGTGCCTATGATTGGATCATTATTGCAGTGATTAATATTTCAACTGGCAACAATTCTTTTAACCCTAACTGATGCAGTGTGTAGCTTCTAATTTCTTAAGCAACCATGTCGGAAGATGTGTCCCATGGTCGTGGAAAATATGTTACTATGTTTCAGAAGGGGCTAATTATTGGTCTGCATCAAGCAAAGAAAAGAACTAAGGAGATTGCTAAAATCACTGGAATTGGGTAAAGAACTGTCCAACGCATTATTAAAACCAGTAAGGATAGTGGTAAACTGTCAGCTTCGTGGAAGAAATGTGGTCAGAAAAAAATCTTGAATGATCGTGATCGGAGATCACTAAAACGCTTGGTGAAGTAACATCATACAAAATCGACAGTAGAACTCACAGCTATGTTCAATAGTGAAAGTAAGAGCATTTCCACACGCACAATGCGATGAGAACTTACAGGATTGCAACCAAACTGCTGTGTGGCCACAAGAAAGCCACTTGTTAATGAGACTAATTGGAAAAAATTTCAATTTGCTAGGGAGCATAAAGATTGGACTGTGGAGCAATGGAAAATGGTCATGTGGTCTGATTAGTATAGATTAACCCTATTCCAAAGCAATGAGCGCATCAGGGTAAGAAGGGAAGCGCATGAAGCAATGCACCTGTCATGCGACCACTGTACAAGCCTCTGGAGGCAGTGTTATGATCTGGGGTTGTTTCAATTGGTCAGGTCTAGGCTCAGCAATGTTATGCGGCAATAAAATCAATAAAGTCAGCTGACTACCTGAGTGTATTGAATGACCAGGTTATCCCATCAATGGATTTTTTCTTCCCTAATGTATCGTTTGCAGGACAGAAGTGGGAGAAGGAGGATCTATGTGCAGGCTTTTTAATTAAAACTAAAATTGTTTTTTAATAAACATAAAAGAACTCAAAACACGACAACAGAACAAACCGTTACATCCATGAAAGTTTAAGAACTGACAAAGACAGTAACATAACTAGGGTCAAGTCAACCTTTATTTATAGAGCACATTTAAAAACAACAGAAGTTGACCCAAATTGCTTTACATATCAAACAAACAAAATGACAGTGTGATATAAAAACAGATTGATTTAAAGTTAAATATAAAACATAATAATAAAACAAATAAAAACATTTAAATACAACATCATGTATTTATCCATTTCAAACTATTCAAAAGCTACAGAATAAAAGCTACAGAATGTTTTTAAAGAAGATTTAAAAATGGCTAATGATGAAGCTGACCTCACATGGAAAGGGAGACTATTCCATAGATTAGGACCAATCACAGAAAAGGCACGGTCACCCTTAGATCTATAGCGGCAACGAGGAACCCTCAATAGAAGTTGATCAGAAGACCTGAGCACTCTGGTGTAGAAGGTCACTGATATATTGGGGCGCGAGACCAGATAGTGCCTTGTAGACAAATATCAGAATTTTAAAATCGACCCTGAATTTCACAGGATGCCAGTGTAGAGATGCTAAAACCGGGGAAATGTGATCCCTCTTTCTTGACCTTTAAAAGCCTAAAAACCGCGTTTTGAACTAGCTGTAGGCGGGATAACGCAGTTTGAGGGAGACCGATGTACACTGAGTTACAATAGTCTAACCTTGATGTAATAAGTGAGTGGATCACAATTTCCAAATCTTTATGGGAAAGAACATTTTTTTATTTTAGCGATAGATCTCAGGTGGAAAAAGCTACCCTTGACAACAGCACTGATCTGCTTATTGAAAAGTAGCGAGGAGTCTAAAATCACTCCAAGACTCCTTACATGATCTTGTACATTGGACGACAGAGGACCTAACTGTGCAACCAGGCCAGGTAAGGAGGACATGGAGGAACCTAAAATCAGAACTTCGGATTTGCTTTCATTTAATTATAAGAAATTGTTTGCCAGCCAATGTTTAATATCTTTGAAGCAATTTAGGGCATTCTCAGATAAACAATTCTTGCCTACACTCACTGGGAAATAAAATTGGGAATCATCAGCATAACAGTGATAAGATATGCTGTACATCTGAAAAATAGAGCTCAGAGGAAGCATATACAGGGAAAATAACAAGGGTCCTAAAATCGACCCTTTAGGGACACCACACTGTAATTGAGCCGACGTAGAAGAAAAATTACCTAAATTTACAGAGAACGTACTTTCCTTTAGATAGGATGAAAACCACTGGAGGGCCATACCCTGGATGCCAACCATACATTCTAGATGATTGAGAAGAATATTATGGTCGATATTGTCGAACGCAGCACCGAGTTCTAATAAAACTAAGACGACAGGTGAACCTGAATCCATGGAGAGTAAAATATCATTAGTGACCTTCAACAATGCAGATTCAGTGCTGTGCAAGGGTCTGACACCAGACTGAAATGTATCTAAAATGTTAAATGTATTTAGATAGGAGTAGAGCTGTGAATAAACAACTCTCTCCAAAATCTTGGAAATAAAAGGCAGTTTGGAGATTGGTCTGTAATTGTTGTGTATTGCCGGATCCAAAAAAGGTTTTTTTAATAAAGGATGTAGAATTGCATGTTTAAAACTACTTGGAACAACTCCACTTGCTAATGAGCTGTTATTTATAGCTGTCACACTGGAACTGATAGTCGTGAAAACTTCTTTAAGAAGGCATGGAGAAAGAATATTCAGTTTGTAACTGGAACACTTCATCTTAGAGACCACATCTGCTAACTGTGCTGATGAAACTGGTTCAAACCGGAGAAGGAATTAGTGGTTGATCAAATTGTGCAGGTACAATCGCATCTTTAATCTGCTAAATTTTGTGAGTAAAGTAGTTTAAAATGTTTCACAGGTCTCTTGGGTGATGTCCAGAAAAGCATTTTTAGTTGGGTTTAAAACAGAATTAATTGTTTTGAACAATACTTTTGGTCGATTTGCATTATCAGAGATTAATGTAGAGAAAAACTTAGCTTTCGCTTCCTTTACTGCTCTCTGATAGTTAGTTAAACACTCCTTTAAAATGTCATAAGAGACCTGAAGCTTGTCTCATTTCCATTTGCACTCCACTTTTCTGTGCTCTTGTCTGACAGCGCGGGTGACATCATTTAGCCAAGGCTGTGAAACACCCTTAATTCTCCTTGGCTTGAGCGGAGTGACATTATCAAGTGTAAAATTACAAGATTTATTAAACGCTTCAACCAATGATTCAGTGTCAAGTCCAGCTAAGATGTCATCTGTGAAATGAGTTAGATAAAATTCTGAAAACAGATTGGCAGTAGACGAGTGAATGGACCGGGAGTGACGTAAGGGCTGAGAAAAAGTAGGCAGAGGACAAGTAGAGACAGACTCAAACATTATTGAATTATGGTCAGAAATGCCAATATCTAAGACCTCTAAGTTGGATACAGAAAGACCATAAGATAACACAAGATCTAATGTATGACCCATATTGTGAGTAGGACCAGTGATATGTCATACAAAATTTAAAGACTCAGTGAGGGAGAGAATTTCATTTACCAGAGGTTTTGATGGACAGCATATGTGAATATTAAAATCCCCAAGAATCAGGAGTCTATCACCACGTGACACCAGTCCAGAGAGAAAGTCCGAAAGTTGTTGGATGAATTCCTTATTAAATCTGGGAGGTCTGTACACAAGTGCACAGAAAGCAGGACCCAAGATGTCAATCTTTAATAGTTGGACATAATTCCACAACTGGAATACATGTCCATAGGTAGTTTTCTGCATTTAAAAGAGTTTCTAAAAACAGTGGCAACACCACCACCTCATCCTGAAGTCTGTGGGGAATTTAAAAAGTCACAGCCTGGAAGTGAGGTGTGAGATTTGCAGACAAATCAGTGTATTTGGTACAGAGAATAGGTTAACAAGATACAGCTGGGATTAATCAAAGGGAACACAGAGAACAGAGACACAACCAAAACCCAAAACCAAACTTTAAACTAAAAGTCTTAATTCTCCTAGCGACCTCTAGTGGCTGCTAGGGAGAATGTCCCAAGTGTTACAGAGACCCCATCTAAGGAGCGGCTCCTGACTCTCCTTAACAAATAAAACAAAAAAATAGTTCATAGGAAGAGAAGGAGGCGGAAGCTCAGGGGCAGAGTCATGGAGAACTTGAAGGGTAAAGCTATAAGGGACTCGAGGGGTGGAGCCATGGGAGGCAGAGTTCTGGAAGACTCAAGGGGCAGAGCCATGGAAGATTCAGGGGGCGGAGACTCAGGGGGCGAAGCCGCAGGAGTTGGAAGCTCAGGGGGCGGAGACACAGGAGACGGAGACTCAGGAGATGGGGCTACAGGAGGCAAGAGCTCAGGGGGCGAAGCCGCAGGAGTTGGAAGCTCAGGGGGCGGAGCCGCAGGAGGCGGAAAATCCGGAGATGGAGCTACAGGAGGCAAGAGCTCGGGGGGTGGAGCCACGGGAGGCAGAGGCTCCAGAGATGGAGCTACAGGAGGCAAAGGTTCAGGGGGCAGAGCCGCAGGAGGTTCAAGAGGCAGAGCAGCAGGAAGTTCAAACAAGGTGGTGGCCACAAGGAACAGGATAGCGACTGCTGGGCAGGGGTCATACTGGAAGTGGGTGGTCGCTGGGCACTGAACAGACTGGTGACTGGTGTTTGACAGGTGCTGGCAACTGGACTGAGCAAAGGGCTGGTCGACGGCCACTATGGACTGAAAAGGATAGTCGACAGTGACAGGGGACTGAACAGACTTGTCGACAGCCTCAGGGAACTGGACAGACTCAGGGAACTGGAAAGACTCATTGACAGCCTCAAGGAACTGGACAGGCTCGTCGACAGCCTCAGGGAACTGGACAGGCTCGGTGAACTGGACCGATTCAGGGAACTGGACAGACTCGTCGACAGCCTCAGGGAGCTGGACAGGCTCGTGGAACTGGACAGATTCAGGGACTGGACAAGCTCAGGGAACTGAACAGGCTCGTTGACAGCCTCAGGGAACTGGGAAATGACCTCCATGGCCGTGAGCACTGGCAGTGACAGGGGAATGGCCTCATGGCCGTGAGCACTGGCAGTGACGGGGGAATGGCCTCTGTGGCCGTGAGCATTGGCAGTGACAGGGGAATGGCCTCTGTGGCCGTGAGCACTGGCAGTGACAGGGAAATAACCTCCGTGGCCGTAAGCATTGGCAGCAGCAAGGGAACGGACTCTGTGGCCATGAGCGCTGGCAGTGACAGGGGAACAGCCTCCGTGGCCGTGAGCACTGGCAGTGACAGAGGAACAGCCTCCGTGGGCATGAGTGTTGGCAGCAGCATGGGAACGGCCTCCGTGGCCGTAATGGCTGGCAGCGACTGGCGAGCAGGGGCCATTCTCCTCCTCTTCCAGACAGCCGAGGCTTCAGGATTTGGCTCTGGGACGATCAAGACTTAAGGCGCTGGCTCTGGGACAGTCGAGACTTCAGGAAAAATCATCTATAAAACACAAATAGAGTGTTATCACCCTCAGATCATAACTAGAACATGGTAAGACTTGTGACATCTATTGTGTTCTTAGGTTTTGGCAAGGACAGTGTCATATATTTTTAATACAAATATTATTAGTTAATAATTTAAAATCAATTTAACATTTTCTAAATAATTTCTTTATGATTTAATTAATTCTGAATTTTGAACAGCATCTCCTAAGAGTCTTCTTTTAAAATAGACCATTTTATTTTGAGTATGTTCTTGTCAAGTCTGTGCTCAAAAAATGAGACACCAGTTAAAGGAGTAGTTCACCTAAAAATTTTAAATGTACTTTTACTCACTCATTTACTCACCCTTATGTTGTTCAAAACCCATATGCTGTTACTTTTTCTTGGAACATAAAAATAGATATTTTAAGCTACTCTATTCCATAGAATAACAGTTTATAGTGAGCAGGAGCTGTCAAGATTAAAAAGGACATATAGGCATCATAACAGTAGTCCATATGACTTGTGCACTATACACTGCCTTGTCCAAAAAAAAGTTGCATACTCTGATATTTTATTGGACAGCCTTTAGCTTTGATTACAGCGCACATTCGTTGTGGCATTGTTTCGACAACCTTATGCAACGTTTATTTCATGTTGCAGTGCCAGGTTGTGGGAAACTAGATTTCTTGCATTTGCTTCGCAAGGATCCCAACATTAAGAAAGTGTAGCTGACGTTTATTTTTAATGAAGTCCCGGATCGTCTCGGTAAGAACGTGTTTGTTTGCTCGCTTCATTTTGACGATGATTCTTTCACAAACAAGACACAGTTTGAAGCAGGCTTTGCAGAGAGACTTAAATTAAAAGTTGATACAGTGCCAACTATATTGGACCTGACAGTGATGTCGCAACAAACAAGTGTGAGTATCCATGTTAATTGTTTTGCTTCGTATGTTACAGGCTGTTAGATATGTATTTGTGATTATTATTTAGTGAGTATTTGATTTGATCCTAGTGGTTTTAGACTCTCGTGTATTAGTTTTAATGCACAGGGATCTCTAAACAGCATATATTTTCTTGTTCTGTTGGCATGATGGCACAATTGCCACAGACGCACCTAAAGAGTATTGGTATCAATATATTTAGACAATCTCTTTCCTTTTTAATGAAAACATGACTCATTGTAATGAACAACGTATGTGTTTGTCGCTACACTGAATATATGATGAAAGATGATTATATGACAAATGACAGTGCGACAAACACCAGTGAATGTATCTTGTATGCCTTTACATGTTGCACGGTAAGTGTATCCTTTCACAGTTATAAACGTGATAGCACCATGTATTTACACTTTATTTGGTACTGTCATGCGTTACTTAGCATTTGTAAAACACGGAAATGTTTCACCATTGGAAAATGCCCCAACTATGTAACAAGATACACACCGTTGTGTCACATCTTGGTTTAAACAAGAATAAAAGTAATACATATTACACAAATAGACAAGTAAATTACAGTGATTACTTACCACGCTGTCACAGACTGCAGTATCCGTGGTGTTTGTGGAAGGGTTCATTCGGAATCAGACCCTGGCTCTAACATGTATGGATGAATTCCTCCGGTTGTCATATTTTAACCATCCGAAGTTTTAAAAACAACTCCACACGCGAGTTTACACTTATCTACATGCAAAGATGTTACCCAATCACAGCAGTGGGCATTTACACTGAAGTCTTCAAGGACACACACCCCAAAAAATGGAGCATTTGAATCATAGGCACAAAAACTGGATAGAAAATGACCAATTATTCCATTTTTTAATGAAAAAAATCACACTAACATTATAAGTGGACCTCAAGGAAAATTATAAAATAAAATAAAAATCCAATTCATGACAACTTTAAGATTCTACTTGGGGGAAAAACACAATGAGGGACAACTTGAGTGTAGTAAATAATTTTTAATATTTTCTTTTTGCTACCCAGTTGGCACAGTCATGTCATTTTACAGATTCATCAGTGATGAATAATTTAAATTCTGTTTGTTTTCTCTTTGAGACAGCACAAAACATAAAGAAAAGATGACTGGAACAGGCAAATTGCTAGCAGTGCAGACAGTGTTTGTCTTGTACTGTGTGAACTTAAAAGCAAATTTTGGGCCTTTATTGCATTTAAAGCCTTTATTCAGAAAATTATTGCATTCAGCACCTTTACTATTTCAAAGGACCAAAGAGGACCATTAAATTTGTGACCTCAACACCAGCGGTCCCCAACCCCCAAAATGGTTTGGTGCCCAATGTTCAAGACATGGTTATGGCCCCCAATGTTAAAGACGTGGTTATGGCCTTGTTAAGATTTAAAGCCTTTATTCAGAAAACTATCGCATTCACGCCTTTACTATTTTAAAGGACCAAACAGCACTATACTGTATTTGTGACCTTAACACCTGAGACCCCCCACCCCCAAAATGGTTTGGTCCCCCCAAGACATGTTCAAGACATGGTTATGGCCTTTGGGTGAAGTGTTGTATTTCTTGCATTGTTCATACTCTTTGGCCATTTAAATGCAGTTACGTTTAATTAGTAACATGTTTTGAGCAAATTTAAATGCAATAAGATACAATCAGTAGTTTAAATTTACAACATCTGTTACAACAGTCATTAATGTGTGCATTACTCAGTGAATATTTTTTTTTTTTACTTAACATACATGAGTGGCAGTGGCATATAATCACTCTTATTTCAAATTATAACATGTTTTAACCGTTAATATGATTTTTTATACTCAATTCTTTTTAATCACCCCTCAGGCTGTGTATGCATGATAATACTGCCAGTCAACTTGTCCAGCAGGTGAACTGAAATTGTTTGTGACATGTCTCGAATGTTTTCTTTCTCGTTGAGCAACTCAACAACGCTTCATCACTTCTGCAGCTTGTAGAGAAATCAGTTTTCTTTTTTCGATCTGCTTGTCAAGTACCTTTACTTCTCATGGACTGTCATGGGCAGAGGGCAGACCAGCTCAAAGGTTTGCTAAGCACCTACTGTACCGGGGTATAATTGCTTGTCGATTAGCGCCACCTATTGTAAAGGCGTGAATGTGCTAACAACTCTCATTTTCGTGTCGCGTTTGGTCTGAAAAGGCCTCAAGTCTTTTCCAATTTAAGTAAGCTTCACAGAGCCCTTCTAGCAAGCGGAGCCTACAAGCTAAGCATAAAATAGCATAACGCTGCAGTCTCATAGACAATCTATGGGCGGTACACTGGTTAGGAGACGAGGCCTTTTTATTTTTTATTTTTATGGATGTGTATGGAGGAGATGCTTGAGTGTGCTGAATAAACTGCTTTTGTGAGGAAACAGCTTATCACTTAATGAAATTACCACCTGTCTGCTAATCTTCGACATGTTTTACACACTGTAAAAAAAAAAACAACCTGTTGTTTTTACAAAAAAAAAAAAAAACTGCCAGCTGTGGTTGCCAGAATAATTATGTAATAAATACAATAAAAGTGTAAACAACTTTACAGAACAACCTGTAAATTTTACAGTTTAAAACTGTTGTAATTTACATGACCACGCTGGCACTGTAAAAATTATAATATTAATAATAATAATATATTAAAATTACAGTAATAAAAACGTCATAAACTTGATATTAACCTTCTGAAACTGTAAAAATTGGCTTTTTACTTTACAAGGTATTGTTAATCACTGTAATAATTACAGAAGAACACATGATGGCATGAAGTTCACCAATAGTGGCTCTTCCAAGAGCAATGACCAATAAACATGTAGAGACAGTGCTCAGTTGCACCCACACAAACACTAAACACCATCAGGTTAACACATGTGAAATCTAAATAATGCAGTAAACATTAACTAAAGTACATTAAATATAAAACGGAACACCCCAATGCATGTAACTGATATTAAAAATAAGAAGAAACATAACTATTCCCATAAAATATAATGAAATATGATGGGTCATGCAGTGAATTGTGGGAACGCCCGATTATTGTTTTTTACTGTAATTTTAACAATAATTTACTGTAAAAAGTACATGTACTCTCTTGTTAAACAATATAAATTATTACCATTAATTATACAGGAAAATCATACTTTTTACATCTAAAAATGTACTTTTTGCAACATTTTATTGTAAAAATTACTGCATTGTCTTTTAAAATATATTAAAAATTTTTACTGTATATTTTACAGTTCATCAATTCAGTTCGTTAATCAATTAACGTTTTATTAAATTTTTTTCTGTAGTATTTTTACAGACTTTTACCATTAAAATTACCGAAATTTTTTACAGTGCACTATACAATCCTTTCGATATGAACTGCAGTATGTGTGGATTGTACTACGATACAATTGTTTTTTATTAAGAGAAGCAATGGACAAGTTTGTGACAGGTAGTCAGTTTATGGCTCTCCCCATTTATTTATATGGTATCTGCAAATGGTGACTTATGTCGTAACACGCTAGTTGACCGTTACACTCTCTCCAATGTAAAAACGCAGAGGTTGTTATCTCAGTATAGAAGATCTCTGGGTTACATGCACATATGTACTTCATACACCCCTCTTTAGTGTCCTCTTTTTGTCTCATCTGTCCTTACTTAGCATTGACTACTGAAAATGTTTGCGTGTTAATCATGTTTAAGCTACAACCCTGCCAATACATTGAAGCATCATGTACATTTTTATTCTGTTTGCATGCTTTAAAATATTGCATTTTATGTTAATTTATTGTGGAACTTGTTACACATATGACCTTACAAGACTTCAGATCTCAAAAACCTACTTCTTTCTTTTTGTTTTTTGTTTTTTCCATTAATAAATATGCATTCTGGCACAGCTTCACTTTTAAAGCTTGAGCGACTGAAAAGATTTGTGATTTTTGGCTAAAATAACATAGATTTGTAATGTATAGATCCCTTTCTATCCTTTTATCCATCTTTATTTTTTATCCACCTTGTATTGTAGAGGCACATTTACCTTCTCTAAATCTTGATTGTTTAAAGGTTTATATATTTATACAACTATGCATCAAACTTAACTAATGGCAGCCTTTAACCAATGTGCATCAAGGAATCACACCTCTATACTTTCCTTTTTGTCCCTCCATCCACTGAGTTTCTACACTAATTTCATACTGAATTTTAATTGCAGGCAGATTACTACCAGAAATATGATACTATAAATCTATCTCATCACTTGCACTTGAATATGGGAGGAAATATTACATGAGAGTGCATCACCTAAACTTCACTACGTTACAGTATGTCTTCCTTAATCTTAAATGAAGAACATTATTGTTTAATCATGAGCTACATTAATTTAGAACCCTTACAGTAAAAGGCAGTTTTTCTTAGGGTTTTAACAGTCCTTGGGTTGTGTAGTATCTTGAATTATCTTGAAGTTGTGAGCGCAATTAATTTCGTCTGATAACCGTGTCAGTTCCAATGAGATTTCATGCTAAAGTGAACAAACTATCCAATAAACCCACTCCCAGCTCTTAGTAACAATTATAACCAGCACCTGATGCCTGTTTCATCCCTTGATAGAAGACTGAACTCAGCGACACATGCATGTCATTGCATCTACTCCTGATTGCCTTCAACTCCCACGTTTGTGGTTGCTAGGCATTTGAATTGCATCCAAACTAAGATTGGAAAGATGCAAATGAGACTCCCATCCTCATTTAAAACCACACGAGGAGGATGCATTATAATTTATATATCTGTCATGTTTTGCACCCCCCCCCCCCCCCCCACACACACCCCACACCCCACACACACAAAAGGAAGAAGAAAAAAAAAAAACAGTTCAGAGCTGTTATCAGAAGTAAAATTATAGAATACTTTTTGAATGATATACTGTATATCATTCAAAAAACTTTTCTTTTTTTGGTTGAATTTTGGTTTTATGATGAAATAAATTGATGTGGTGGCACGGTTATGTTATGTTTTTGTCTACAGAACTGATTTCAAGCATTTGGGCATGCGCCTTCGGATCGGGAGATTTTTGGGATCATAAGAGACATTTCAGTCAAGTGTTTCGGGACTTTCGGGGCCTTTGACCGGTGGTGTATGTATATATATGTATGTATGTATGTATGTATGTATGTATATATATATATATATATATATATATATATATATATATATGTATATATATATATATATATGTGTGTCTATTGTGTATTCTATATATACTTTTTTCTTTTCAATATTTATTTTTTATTCAATTTTAATTATTTTTTAAAAGTCTTGTTGCTGTTTTTGTATTGTTGTGTACTGGAAGCTCCTGTCACCAAGACAAATTCCTTGTATGTGTAAGCATATTTGGCAATAAAGCTCATTCTGATTCTGATATAAAATAGCGCTGTTTTCTTTCTTTTATAACATATTTCCTATTGACATGTCAAACAGCACATCCCGGTTTTAAAACAGCCAATAGGCTTTAGTTACATCAAAACTATGAACTCTAGGGGGAGGGACATTTTTCATTTTAGAGAGCATTTGATTAGACAATAAGCATATACAGTATTTACTTAAGATAAATCTAGTCAGTTTTTAGGATTACACTAACATATAGTTGACAAAGCTAGTAGGCTTGCACTAAAAGCCATAAAACTTCAGTGTTCTTAAATATGATTTTCTTAAAGGACTGATAGACCACCACCTTTGTAATTTTGCACACAGACATGAACACACAATCCATATGTAATTCTTCTAGACTTCAGTCTACCTCATGCCCAAAAGAGGCACACCCAAGTTTCAGCCTCTAATCTTTTAAAGCTATGGAGTCTATTCATTACTTGACTTTTATAAGTGCAGCCTTGCAGTTCTTGCAAAGGGTTAATATGTCACTGTTTGCTTCTCAAGTTGGCACACTCTCACAGTGGCAAACCTTGTTTAGCCACTTGTCTCATGACAGAGTACCAAGATAGCTGTTGAACCCAGCAGGTTTCCCGGTATCTTACTAGAAAACAATGGGCTCATTTTATTGCAGAGATTTTAGAGACTGCGGCTGGGGTAATTGCAGCTTCAACTTCAATCCACAACTCAGCCCTCTGATGTTCTGTTTGTTGACTGTTTAATCTTATCATGCCTGATATTTAGTTTTAGGGGCTGTTTAATCATCATCGTAAGCTGTTGATTAGTCTATGCTCTGTGGATAAAACCTGCTGATATACTATCTTTCTGTCTTGCAGACTATTCTGGCTCAGATGGGCAAGAGTTAAACAGCCCGTCCTTTATCTGCTGAACTGCAGAATGCTGAGCAATGGTGCCTGATGCCATGACAACCAGAGGGCTGTTCAGAGAGAAGGTTAGCTTAGGAGTAGGCGTGTAGAGAGAACAAGATGACAAGAAAAGTTGACCCAGGAGAGAAAGAGAGAGAGAAAAAGGTAGAGTGGTGAAAGAGAGGCAGATTAAAACTTGAGAACAGTGTAGGAATTTAAAGTGGACCAAGAGGTGGAGGGTGACAGAGAAAAACAATGAGAGAGAGGAAAGGGGCATGTGGGCGGGGATTGGCAGACGATGGCTGCCTGTTACTGAGTGTCACCAGAGTATTGCATCAGTCCAAGATGGATGCTCACATTGCACAATGACATCACAGGAGCACAGACTGCCTGCCACCCAGAAATGGAGACAGAGGGAGGTGGTGGTGCTAGGGAGATGAATGGTGCCTCTGCATTTGGTAGCTAATAAGCCACCAGGCTGAGAGGTGTGCCTCTGCTGCTCATTTTGCTGCATCATTAACACTTCATTGTAATTTTCAGGCCATTCTATTGCACACAGGTAGTTGATGCATGATTTTTTTTCATCAGCATATCAATTTTAGGTTAAACTTTACATATTCAGTATGTTTAAGGGAAAATATATAATATAGGTACTGAAACTGGTCTTTTCACCATTTTTAAAACATTTTGCATACTGTTACGTCCCCTAGGGATAGGAAGCAAAAAAGGGAGGTGCTCCCCGCACAACCGTCAGACCAAAAACCCAAGACAACAAGATCATAGATCCAATATTTGTTTCTATTGGAAGTAGATAAAATATTTAAGATATAAAAATATTCAGCAGGTACTTGGGCTTCAGGGTGACCCCTGGCCCAAAATAATAAACAAAACAACCAAGAAAGAAAAGGAGAAAATAAGTAACCTGAAAGAAGGTAATACAAATACAGTTAAACTAACCTGACTTAACAAAACAGGATGAATAGTCAAATAAACAGGGCAGGTCATCCCTACAAAACTAGCTGCTTAAAACACTGAGTCAACACTATTGCTGAAGAGCAAAAATGCAAAGAACCATCATAGTTCTTGAAACTCAAGGTGTTGGTCTGGCAGCTGGTGGGGAGCGTGGAAGAATGCGACTGGCCCGAAGTCGCAATAGCTCGTATCTGAAAGCCAGCACAGAGATTTTATTAGCAGTGCAATCAGGAACAGCCAATCGCCATCACACAGGTAGAACAAATTATTGGCAAATCAGCTGCACCTGGAACAGACACACCAAGCACAAACACACTCACACAGACAGACAGAGAAAGAACAAAATCACAATACCAATAATGCACAAAACAGACATGGGAAATAACACTCCCACCACCAAGAATCAACACCTTGTTGATTTTCTTTGGTTTGGGCAATGTTACAACGAGGGGCCTCAAAAACCAAAAGAAAGTACAAAGTTTCAAACTATCTAAAATTTCTGCAGACAAATACTCACTAGAAGAATCAGTGTCTGATTGGCAGTTTTTAAATGGTTGCGGAATTTTTGTCGATAAGCTTCTGAAACCAACTCATAATTTTGAAGTACAGAAGCTTTCAAAAGGTGATAATTGAGACTTTCCTCAAGAAACAAAGCAGAACAAACTTCTTGGGCTTTTCCAACCAGTTTACACTGGAGAAAAGCGTCCAAATGTCTTTTGGCCAACGTAGAGTGACAGCAATGTGCTCAAAAGCATTAAAAGTCGACTTCGGACTCTAAAGGTCAGAACCAAATGAATTTGTCTACTAATGTCAATGTCACTACTAAGAAGGGTAGTCGGAACAGGAGAAATAGTACTTGGAACAACAGGCTGAGGCGGCATAGGAGTCTGTGGAACACTCACTGGCGCTGCCTGAAAACGGCATGCATTCTGAGCTTCCAACTCACTCTGCCTAAGTTGCAAAGCTGTGTGGAATGCTCTTGGTGTTTGACTTCCAAGTCAAGTTCTTTAGGTTGGACTGCCAGTTTGAGGTCCTCCGTATGCAGACCCACAAGCGGATGAGGACTAACACTCATGTCTCCTGGTGACACACCAGCCGAAGCCTCCGCTGCAGCCAGCGTGTTTGACCCAGACGCAGCCTCAACACCACGCAAATCTTCAACTTCCATAACTCCAGCCCTTACCAATTTCTCCAGTAACACCTCCCTAATTACCTGCTCAGTAGACGTTTTGGAAACAGGCACGTCATAAAAATCTGCAAACAAAAATAGGTCAGTCCTACAGCAACTATTTAGAAATTGCAATGATGGTGCCTGTTTAAAAGCCTCAATACTGAATTCCATAATTAAACGACACTTTGTCGTCACCCCACCCCCAAGTAAAAACAGCCAATCAGAGAAAAACAAATACTCACTAGGAAGGTAGCCCATACTCACAAAACGAAGGATGAAACAAATGACGAAACAAATTAACAGAATGAGGACAAGCCCCCATTTTTTACGTCCCCTATGGGTAGGACGCAACAAAGTAAAGGGTGTGCTCCCCGCACAACCATCATACCAAAAACCCAGGACAACAAGATGAAAACTTTTACGCAAAATCGTCCTTATAACAAAGGTACAATAAAGTCATAAAAACTACATGTATAATACTTATAATGGTGTTTAAAATAGTTTTAGATGGAGTACAGCATGTCACAATGCAGGACATTTAAACTTTTCCAAAACAAATTTCATATTAACTACACGCACTAGAACAGCCATGCTGTTCCACATAGTCCACTAGTGATTTATACATGTTTGTACCCTTGAAAATCCTTAGAAAATTAAAGACAGCAAATTCAAGATGAGAAGCACCAGAGAACTAATACCAGACAGGATGTGAGTTAGTCATATGCATTCTAGATTACATTTATCAAGTAAATTGCAGCATTAAAGGATGTCAGTGCATCTGCAGTTGTTCTCTGCTTCAGTTGCCCTGTGGCTTTGAGAGAAACAGCCTATGGCTTATTCAGGCCCTTCATAATATCACATTTCCAGACAGGGAGACAGTGACAGAGAGAGCAGCCTGATTCTCACGAGCTCAGCAGAATAAACTAAAAAGCTGATCGCTCTCACCGTTTGTAATTTACAGTGGATTGAAATTAATTTTCCCCTCCATGATATCAGCTGGGGAACAATGATATTGCTTCTTTCAGCTTTCAGCTCCTTTATTAATTGTGTATAGTGCACACCAGTGGTCACACAACAGCTCTGGGTTTTGGGTGCCTCTTCAATACCGCCCTTATGTCTGTGTTAAATATTGAACAATGAAGCCGCCTATTTGCATCTGAACCGAAATTGTACTTTCCACTCTAGTTGCTACAGTCACAGATAAAATATGAGATGTTCAAAGCTACATATAGTCAAAACAGAAACAGCACAGTCAGGCAGTATCCACCCAGCAAGCTAGCTCCTTTTATATCAGCATACGGAAAATGTCCTTTCATTCACCATCCTCAAATCTGCAGTTCATCGATGTACCTTTAAAACTTCCCCAGCCCTCTTTTTTCCCCCCATTCTTACAAAAGTGTTTGGCATCGTTTAGCTGGGCCTTGTAGCCAGGCAGATTAGAGTCTCTTTCTGCTAGTCATGCCTGCCTCTTGCGCTCAGATTCACAAATCTACATGTGGAGAAGTATTTCAGCATTTTCAAGTAATTGCTGGAATGAGGATGGAATAATGAATCCAGCTGGTAAAATTTGTCAAAACATGTCATTTTCCAATCACTATAAAAGCTAAAGACATTGACACAAGGACACAATTCATAACCTTGTTTTTTAACCTTTGAATTTGTCTGTTAGAAGGTAGGTTAAGGCCAGGCTGTGTCAACAAACTGAATTATTATGTAAGGGCTTAGTGTGTTTTGTCTGTTACATATTGTAGGCTCTGTTCCAAAACCTAGTGTGCCATCTACTGCCTACATAGGCAGTTGGCATCTAAAGCCACATCCACACTAATCCATTTTCATCTGAAAACGCATTGTTTTTGTACGTTTGCGTCTCCCATTCACATTAGAAGGGTGTTTTCTTCAACCAAAAATGGAGACTTTCAAAAACGCTCTCCATTAACACATACTTCGGAAAGTGATGATGTTAGGAAACTAAATGCTGAGTTTTCTAAGTTAAACGGATGAGTGTGAACGTGTTCAAAGGCAGGATCCTAATCAAAATATACCCTAATAAAGTGACCGATTTGAAACTCAGCATCAGCGCTACTCAACACGCGGGCCGCATCCAGAAACTTGAGCCATCTTTTTCGTTATATTGTCATCATCAAAAATATATTTAGCAATGTCAAATGTGTATGAATTGTGGAGTGTCCATTTTCAAAAGTATTTACAGGAGCTTTCTGTATCACTGAATCGCATTGAAGTTAGAGAGGGAAATTAACTGCAGATGGATGTAATGAATGAATTAAACAACAAATAATATCTAAGAATAGCTGGTGTTACATGATAGCGGCGGTCCGTCTGCACGTGGATTCAAAGAAACAATATGTGCTGTTCACACACTGTGAAGTCTGTCACTTAAACATGCATGCTCTCAGTTTCCCTTGAGAGTCACAGCGCAAGTCTAAAATATGCTCGTCATGACAACAGTAATAACAGGAAAAAATTTGAGCTTATCCCACAATAAATGATGCAAATTTCATGGGAGAAATGACTCACAATTTATATCAAGAGTTTGACATTAGCATTATGTATTCTAATAAGAAAACAAATACTAGGTTTTAACGCAGCCGTAATGTTGACATAGATGGCACCTGCCCAGTGCCTGGGTAACCAAATGAACACCAGATAGGCCTGATCATGAAAAACATTTACATTTAATTTGCGTTCAGAATCTTTATGTATATATGTATACACCCTCAAAAAGTTATCTAAAAGTTCATAGAAAACTCTTTACCAATTAATTATTAAAGTCACATGGTTTGTCATTTCTTTTAATTCACAACATGCACATCTTGGTCTGGACAGACATGCACCAATAACATGTTACTGCTGCAGTTGATTGTGCATTACGGTTTCTATGGCAAACACACATACACACACACTTGTCTAACGCTCAAATCCCTATGGTCACGTGGATGTGTGTCTGGCTCTAGTGTTGCAGAGGCAGCTAGCAACACTTTAGTCTGAACCAGAAATTGTCAAGTCTCCGAAACAGATTGACCTCTAACAAATATGGGTTTAAATTTACTGTTCGAATGAATGCAATTTCCATGGGCTTGTGGCATTTATTACTTGTTCATTATACTTTGGTCGTAAGTGATTAATATTTTTCCCACAGCTTTTGTGGATTACTGTGCCTATTCAGTTCCTTGTCATTGTTTTGGATCCATCTGCCCATGCTTAACTGAAGCATTAGACAGTAACAATTAAGCAAGTTTGACACAGTTGACAAGGACAGCCTTTGTCAGGCACGAGCCATCTGGAGGGTCCTCCCTGTCTTTCGTTAAAGAGATGCAAACATTGTCATGCTTTTGCTTTCCGCTCTGGCCACAGAGGAGGGACATCCTCTCTCTTCATGGATAGATCAGGCAGATGCTAACAGAGGGCATTGGAAGAGGCGTGCAGAGAGGCAGATTGCCATCCACAAAATAATTGTTTTCTAAAGCAGGCCACCAGCCATTGCTGCATTAAAGGGATAGTTCAACCAAAAAAGAAAATTGTTATCCTTCTTTACTCACCCTTATATTGTTCCAACCCCGTATAACTTTCTTTCTTTCTTCCGTGGAACATAAAAGGAAATGCTAGGCAAAATGTTACAAAGGACTGATAGTTTCAGTCACCATTCACTTTAATTACAAATTCTTCTTTTCTTTTTTCCATACCATGAAAATGAATGGTGACTGAGACTGAACATTCTGCCTAACAAACTAATTTTGTGTTCCACAAATCATGTGGGTTTGGAACATGAAAGTTAGGAAATTATCACTTTTTGGGGTTGGGAACTATCCCTTAAATGAGATGTACATACAGAAGAAGACGTTAAACCACAGGACAACAGTGAGTAAAATATTCAGGTGACCAGAATGTCATTTTTGCATGTATTGCCTCAAGGATGTTCACTTTTGATCTCAGTATATTTTAAATGTATTAATAGACTGCTCACACATACAAACAAAAATTCAGTCAGCGTGTTTATGTGTGATTGGGAAGGTAAGGGGAAACATTTGTGCACAAGTCACAGCTAAACAAAACAAAAACAAAAAACATATTTTCCCTATCCAGTGTTCTGTTCTTCCCATCAGCTTTGTACCTCATAGTAACGGTTCGACCAATAGGGTGCCAACTTCCGCCCCGGTAACACGTTCATTGGCTGTTGAGTAACACGCGGCTACGAATAATGGATATTTAAAGAAGCAAACTCCGACTTTGGGAACTGGCTGACAGAGCCTCGCATTCTGATTGGCTCCCAAATCTGGAGTCTGTGCGCTCCACAGCACCTACACTGTTGCGAATGATCCGGTCTGAGGCGATTCCACTGCGTGCTGGAGAAGGGGTGCGGAGAAATGATGTCACTTCTGAATGAAACGACACCGTCGCGTACCTTGAATTGGGAGAAAATGTGACTAAATTCGCTCTCCTTTTCGTGTGTTTAAGTATATTTAAAAATAATAATAATAATAATTCCGCTAAGCCGAAAGCAAGAGGAGAGTCATTTGTTCCCACGAGTACCGGTTAGAGAAAGTCTCCCCCATGCTGAGCGCAGAGAATGGACTCCTCCTCATGAAGTGAAAGGGCCCAGTGGAACTAGAGCTCTCTGACTGAAATGAAGACGGAGTGGATTGTAGAGCTGGTATCTACTCTCTATTCTGTCGGACTGTTCATACATATTTTTTTATTTTATATATAAATGCGTGATCAAGAGATATCGGATTATTAAAGCCTGGTGCTTTGACAGATTTTACAACATGCAGTTATTCTGAAGCAGGCATTCAGACTTTTAAAGTTGAGCTCTCCGTTCAGTTACACAAAGATTTTTGCGTTGAAAATTTGATTTTGCTCAGTTTGGTGAGAGATTAAATCGATCACCAGTGAATTTAGACCATGTACAATACAGTGTGGACTACGGAGAAAGAAGATGACGACTGGAAGGACGTGATGATGCCCTATTCCACTGAATTAATCTTTTACATTGAGATGGACCAGCCGCCAGGTACCTATGTAACATAATTACAATAGCAACACGCTTTTGTCCAATATACTTTACGTTAAAACTCAATTCACTCGCATTCTAGCCTGACATTACTTTCATTGAGAGCACTAGCTCTGTGGCTCTCTGCCTAGACAAATTGATATTCACTCAGGGGTTTAACGGTATTGTATTATAATTGTATGTAGTATTTTTTATTGTAGGCTATGGATCCGTTTAAAACCCCTGCCGTTGTCTTAAACCAGGTCTTTTCCAGTCAGCGTGTCAGTATAAACGTGCCTTCATCGAACTTGACGCTGTACCTGCATTCATATTATCATCTGCATTTTAAATGTATGATAAAAACGACTTTTCATTCAGACAGAGGAGCCATGTCACAAAATATACATTTCACTAGACAGCGCAACAGACTATATTCCTTTATACTTTATAAGTTTAGACTGGCGTTTACGTCTATGAATAGACAGTAACTAGTAAAAATCGGCTCTTTCTATCTTGGTCCTGGTTCTAATTTGAGCCTGAAAATGGTTAAATGAGGAATCTTTCTGTAGAGATTGTGTTACAGGTCCTGCTATAGTCTGCCATTGTTTCCTCAGGAGATTTGGACGTTTTGCATGTCTCACCGCAAATTGTACTGATATGCAAAATGTGGAGGGACCAAAATGCACTCTCTGAATTTGTTTTTGTCACCTATGTAGTGTTAGTGGTAGTGAATATGCATGTTGTCCCCTTTACAAAGTCAGGGACTTTGTATAGCTCTTTCTCTCTGCCCCTGTCTGCTGTGCCTTCTCTGTTCTATATGCTGAAAGCCTCTGAAAGCTCTTGAGGGATTTCATGGGTCTCTCAGAATCAGTTCCCCAATGTTAGTTTTAGTGTTCAGTTCTCCTTATTCACATGCAGTACCATTCCTGTGTCATTTATTAAGCACTGACACCATTTTATTGCCATTGACAATGATGTCATAGACTGGAAACTGGATCCTATTCAGAAGTCATGGGCATAGTTGACAATGGCTCATTAATTCATGCCGTTAATTCCTGATGGGATGGTTCCTGCAATAAAAAGAGGGATGACACTTCTGGAAGCATGAAATGTGAATGGAGTGGGCAAAGAGATAGTGTTCTTCAGTCTTGCATGAGGCTGTAATTTTAAGGTTTTTGTGCACATTGATACTTGAAACCAGAAACGCACAAGCACAAAACATATTTTGTGTATAATTTTTTTTAACAGTCTGGATGTTATGTTTTGTCCATAATTGTTGTTGGATTGTAAAGTCTTTTTTGTCTTTTTTATCGGCACACAATGAATGCAATGTTTCTTGGTCCAGCCTGTTTCCAACAGTGAGCCCACAAACGTGCAAAGGATGAATAATGTTATTACGTTTACGACACGCTCTCTGTTGTTCGAGGGAACAAAGCTTAATGCTCGGTCCTAACCTCCTCATTTCCGAGAAAATGAGCTGTGGTGGATTGAACGAATTTGGTAAGCTGGTTTCTGGCTCGAATAGCCCTTCGATTGCTCTGCCACGGGGATGAATGAGCACACCACAGTGTGATCAACCCACACATTAATCTTATCTTTCATTCTGTACCACTGCACACAGGTTTATCAGATCTGTTCTTTTCGCTTTCCCTCTGTTTGTCCCTCTCTCCCCATGTAGTGTCAGTAGCCTCTCATTCACTTAGCATCTGCCTCTTCCTCAACTCACAGCACTTTCTCTCCGAGATGCTGGTTTCTAGAGAGGCACTGCGGGACAGAGGGAAA
Source organism: Myxocyprinus asiaticus (assembly GCF_019703515.2). Lineage (NCBI taxonomy): Eukaryota > Metazoa > Chordata > Actinopteri > Cypriniformes > Catostomidae > Myxocyprinus > Myxocyprinus asiaticus. The sequence continues at coordinate 30,453,447 of NC_059355.1, forward strand.
GCGGCCAAAATCTGTTTGTCCAGAAGATGGGTAGAGAGAAGACACATGATGAGGGTCCTGTGCAGATGTTCATTAGAATATTTATTACAGCAGAATTGAAATGTGAAAGGCTCTTTGCTGCACCAAGGTACCGGCCCTGTGTATGTGTGTGTGAAACAAGCGAGTGGTCGCTTTGTTCCGTTGCTCTGTCCAATGAGCACAGGTGCTGCACTGCCCCCAGGGGAAAGTTGGCCCCTGTCTATGAGGGCCATTGATGTGTGAGAGTAATAAAAGCTTCTGGAGCCTTTTGCTCTGGATGGACAACAAAAGTGCACTGACACCAAAGTACAAGTCAGCTTCCTACATTCCTTAATGGCCATTCATATAATACAAGGGGTAGAAATGTCACTGTATCTCATTTGATACATGGTTTTATGTTCTTTGCCTTTGCAGCCTGTTTCAAATGTATTTGAGCATTCTTTAACATACAGGCCTAGAGCAAATTCATATGCTGTTCGGCATGGAGGATTTTCTTGCACAGTGTCTCTGCCTTACAGTGGTGATATCTATGAATACATGTCTTTTCTTTTTCTCTGTACATATATGCATATACACTGATATGCCACAACATTAAAACCACCTGCCTAAAATTGTGTAGGTCCCCCTCGTGCCACCAAAACAGCGCCAGAATAGCATTCTGAGATGATATTCTTCTCACCACAATTGTACAGAGTGGTTATCTGAGTTACCATAGACTTTGTCAGTTCGAACCAGTCTGTCCTTTCTCTGTTGACCTCTCTCATCAACAAAGCATTTCCGTCCACAAAATTACCGCTTACTGGATGTTTTTTTGTTTTTGGCATCATTCGTAGTAAATTATAGACACTGTTGTGTGTGAAAATCCCAGGAGATCAGTAGTTACAGAAATTCTCAAACCAGCCCATCTGGCACCAAAAATCATGCCACGGCCCAAATCCCTGATATCACATTGTTCCCCATTCTGATGGTTGATGTGAACATTAACTGAATCTCCTGACCCATATCTGCATAATTTTATGCACTGCACTGCTGCCACACAATTGGCTGATTAGAAAATCGCGTGGATGATTATTGTTGCCAGTCGGGATGGTTTGAGTATTTCTGTAACTGCTGATCTTCTGGGATTTTCATGCACAACAGGCTCTAGAATTTACTGCCTAGATGAGAGAGGTCAACAGTGAATGGCCAGACTGGTTCAAACTGACAAAGTCTACGGTAACTCAGATAACCGCTCTGTACAATTGTGGTGAGAAGAACAGAATGCTATTCTGAGATGCGTGTTGGCGCTGTTTTGGCGGCACGAGGGGGACCTGCACAATATTAGGCAGGTGGTTTTAATGTTGTGGCTGGTCGGTGTTTTGCATTCTCAAGTTACCCGGATTGTGGACGTGAAGAGATTCAGTGTTCTGGTTCATGTCCATCTCAGAGTGTGCTAGTGTCTGTGCCTTGTCTCTCTCTGGGAGGAGCGCCTCCCCCCTGCATCATTCCCCAGAGCTTTCTGCTCATTCTCTCTCCGTCTCATATGGTTGTGCCCACCTCCCCTCCTGCGTCCTCATTGGCTATTGCAGACTTCTCCATTGAGAGCATTTGTTAAGCCAGCAGCATCTGAATTTAGGAGCAGGGATTTTCCCTCTGGCTTTAGTCTGAAAGGCAGAGCGAGCAAGGGAGGGTTGAGAGAAAGCGAGAGCGAGTGGGAGAGGGAGAGAGAATAAGAGGGCTTCACGGACAGCTGAGCGCAGGCTGTACACATGCAGCTGAAAAAGGAACCAGAGGAGGACGGTAAGGGAGATACAGACTCATTTCTTTTCTTCTACTTTTCTGCTGTCACTATTTGCTTTCGTCTTTTCTGATTTACGGCTATTGTAACGTTCTGAACAGGCTGTCATGGGAGCACAATGACAATTAGTGCTTGTCCAATTGTATGTGAAGTGTCCTGGTTCCTGTATTGTTGGAAGCATGCACTGTGGTCAACTTAAATTAAACAAAAAGGAGTGCTTTTTTTAGGTCTTATTTTCTTTTTTCTATATATTTTACTCTATTAAAAATGGACTAGAGTGTCGATTAGCCTGTTATAAGAATTTTACTCTGTCATTCATTAGAAGTGGATAGTGACTGTGTGTCTTTACAATACGTGCACGTAGCAAAGCTAAGCCCATTTGCGTTCACATGCTATTGTGTGTGTCCCTGAAGGTCCATTTAAACCTTGCATGTGCTTGGCGACACTTTTAATTCATTCGCCCTGGAATGGGACGTGGCAGCCCACATTTGCTACACCCCTCAATGGCACTGTCATCACTCTCTGCCACACGCCCTTTCTCATGCTAATGCACCCCCTAATTTGTCCATACAAACTCTAAACCAAGCTGTATGTATGTGTGTATGGCTGTGTCAGTTCATTTGTTTGTGTGTGTTTTTTGTCGAAGTATGGTTGCACCCAAAAATATCACCTGTGGAACCAGAAGTTTTAAAGTGATGTTGTTCTTGTGCGGTAAGACAACAAATGCAGAGCAATGACCACCAGAGTTATTTTGAGTAGCACTTTGCCATTTGTTTATGTTTTCAATTGACGTTGAAACTCAGAGTTCTCCTATGGATGTAGAGTTTTCTTTGTTCAGGGCAGTGCAGCTGTAATGGACTGCTATGCAGTGTTGCCTTTCTTTCTCACCCTCCCTATCCTTTACCTTAATCACTTTCTCTTTCACTTGCCTTGAAAATCAATGTTTGTGCATTAGAAAGTAAAATTATATACCTATTAATCCTTTTCTCTTTTTTTAAAATTATTATTATTTTTTATTTTTTTTTACTTTTATCTTTTCCATTCATTATTAAGCATTATGGGCTAGTTTTCTGCAGGTTTGAGAATTCAAAAGAAATTACTAATGCTTCATTTAGATTACCTTTTGTTTGTTCATTTATGTCATAAATCATGATTGTAATTTGTTAGGATTTGGTGAATGGTGACTTCAAATATAATGGCATGGCTCGGTTAAGTGGGCCATTGTGTGTCCTCCGCTGCGATATCTGACATGCGTGTGTATACATATAAATATAAAATATAAATAAAATGTTTTTTAAAAATTCTGTAATTTTTTTTTTTTTTTTCAGAAAATGAATAATCTTATATAGCCTATATAACATTATATTTGATCTCATTGAATATGTGTACACTTAACTACACATTGTCATATAAACAAAAGTGTAATGACCAATTTACATTTCACGATTGTTATGAAGTTCACAAAACTGTTCTTGCTTTATTTTGAGTCCGACATGGCTAAAATTAAAGACATGCAGTTCAGTAAGGAAGTCGATTCAGTAACCGCTCATTCAGTTCATTCAGAGATGGATTAGTCAGACTGATTCAAACTGGTTGTTTTGAGCGATTCATTAAAAGAACTGGCTCATAAGAGTCATTTGTTTGTGAATTGGACTACATTAGTTGTGCTTTGTTTTTGAGTGCAGCCAGTGAGCATAACACAACAGAAAGACATGTTGTTTTGTCATTATTTCACGGTACGCGCTCTTATGTCACCACATTAAATTTAGACAGAAGCTCACAACTCAGGTGAAATATTTTCTTTTACATTTACTCTGGAGATTCAGTAGTGGTGGAGTGCTGCTGTTGAACAGCGGTGCAGGAAATGCAGTATGCGGGTATGTGTGTGGAGGACAGAGGTGGTCACACACTTGCAGAAAGAGCTGACGGTGGAACATTGGTGGGCAGGAATTTGAGGTTTCAGATGGGCTGCTGCACCTGCCTTTTGGCTGCTGTAGAGAGAGGGAGAAAAAGAGGGGGGTCATTTCCCTTTCTGCTGGTTGGCTGTGTAACTTTGAAAGGGGCTTTGTGATGGCATGAAATATATCACTCCTGTGTGCAAGTTAATGTACGCTTCAGACACGGACGTTTGTGTGGTTGTTTTTAATTTTATTTTTTTGCGGCTCACAAGTTAGTCCTGTGTAGTAAGCTATTGAATCTCAAGCATGCCTCATTTTATTTTGTCTCTTAATTGCATTAGGGAGAGGAGAAGGTGAGCCACGTGGGTATTTGCAAATGTAATAATAATATGGTAGTTATTGAGTTGGCGTAGAGGGAGCAGAAGAGTGTACATTTTCAAATGTGTCTTCAGAAGCTGCTCTGCTGCACAAATGACCACCTACCCACCAGGTGGCTTTTGTTCCCACCAAAGTTTGTGATTACAGGAAAGTGCACAAAGTCATATTTTCTTTCACATTTCTCTCTATCAAAAAAATAACAAAAAAATATTTTTCTATCCAGGCATTTAGCCAATCTCCTCTTAGGCCAACTGAAATGTAGGAAGAGTGTTTGTATGCGTGTGTCTGTGCACACACACCTGCAGGACCAGAGTTTGGGCGGGGATGTGTCCGTTAACCTAGCTCCACTTTGACTGGTTGAAGCAGCTCACCCCACCAGACTTAGGTGTTGCCTATGGACCAATGGAGGGAGGAGTTGTCCCTGTGCCCAGGTCTACTCTAACTCATGCTAGACACATGCTTTCTCACTCCAAAACCACCACTGCTTTCAATTAATATTGCCATCAAAGAAAGCCATTCACACACCCCTCTGCCCACTTGCTCAAAAACAGATGGGCTATAAAGACCCGCACTCGACAAATGTTTGCAATGTATTTTATAGGTCTGGATTTGATTCAGTTTCAATTCTGATTTATTTGGATGTTTCATTATGTCTGTTCAGCTTGCATATATAAGAAATTCTCAGCTGTAAATTATACTGAGAATTTTCTAAATTGGTATGTGTAAATTTTTTTTTAAACTGTTCAGTTACAGTATACTTAACAGATATAATAATAAACAACCAAAACTGAAGTAAACTTTAAAGTAAAGGTCGATCTTGGGATTTTAAGATCAATATCAGGATCGTTCAAATGAAGATCGTGATTAATCGGAAATTTATTTTTTTGAATAAATATTTATATCTAGACTTCAGTGTCAAAGTAATGAGATGAGAAAATCTGAAACGTATCTGGCAACTTTTAAGGAGGTCTCTCTTTATTTTATTTTTTATTCAAGCACTATATGTGTTAACGGAGCAGTGGGTCATTTCAGACTGTGCCAGAAACAGTCTTGCCTATTCTCATTCACATAACAGATCAGTTTCTTCAGCTGGAAGGGCCCAGTGGATTCTAGAACAGGCTTTTACGATAACTGTATGCTCTCTCGCTCTGCACCCTCCCCCTCTTTCCTTTAATGCATGAGAATATTAGACCACTCCCCCTCTACTGTCCTTGCATAGATATCCACCCGTTCTCACACAGCCTTTTCTTAGCTTTGCCAAGGACAGGTGGGTGACTGTATCTACTGAAACTTCACTGTTCTAATAATGCAGTCTTTTTTGAACTACTTATGGAACTACCTTTGCCAATATCCAGATTGGCCTGAGCCATGTGCTCTTAAACAATAGAGTGCAACAGTGCCCGCCAACCTTTTCAGCTGTTTTGGTTCCGGAAGGATTTTTCCCATTAATTTTTCCATAGGGATTTTTGAAAATGTGTTCTAAACCATGAATCATAAATGTGTTCTAAACCATGGACAAAGCAAACCTGCTCAGAGGTGAATCACATCATTATAAACTTTGATATGAAACAAAGTATTAGAAAAAATGAAGTTACAAGACTGTAGCTGCTCACTAGCATTTATAGGTACTCCCACCTAAAACAAGTGCCTTTATAAGAAAGCATTGAGTATGATTTCACGTAAAATCCTATTGCAGTAGTTATCTGGGCAAGAATAACACAAATGCGTTGAGAACGGGAGTGTGGTGCTAGCTTTCGACTAGGTCAGAGGGAGGTTAGTTTGGCTTGGCGGTAAGTGCAAGGCTTGAACACTGCGCCTCTGTGATTTCAGACGAAGTTACAGACTTCAAATGTTTTCTCCATCTCAAAGCTAGCAGTCTTTGCCAACTGCACCTAGCTGAATACTTGCAGGTTCGCCGAAGCCAATACACCATCCCCACTCACACACAAATACATTTAATGCAAACACATCATAACCAAAGTTGTCTAGACCAGCTTCAGTCAAGGAAATTCTTAGGTTTAAGTAGTCTTGCTGAAAGTTGCTTAAGACTGCATTTGACAACATTTGCATGTCATTAACCATCATTCTCAGCCTTTCTCATTTACCTGGATGCTGGTTTTGACTCAGAGGGGGTTGAAATCTTCATATCAGGAGATTAGACAGTAAAATAACCCTGGAAGAAAGCATGCTGTTAAGACGTAACATGGCACATTCGCACACTTTGATATTTCTTTGATTGTGGATGTCATGGTATAGGCTAGTGTGTGGCTGAGCAGCACATTCTAGCAACCCCCTGATCTGCAGGACAGCAAGAGAAATATCAGTGTTTTCTTTCTTGCGTGCTGTTGTGGCAGCCTTTGTATGCTATTGCTCTCAACAAAGGAAGCACTACACTCAACGGAAATGAATTGCGAGCCTATTCATTGCAAATTCAACAAATAGCAGAAAAGCAACACTGGTTGAAGAAGTAATTTGCCTGTTGTTTACAGTTTGCACGGGCAGACAGGAATATGTCGTTGTTGCATTTTCCATGAAATCCAATCCATTTGCATTATCAGTGGAATTCATTGTCACATTTTCCAAAACAAACATATATAGTGACAGATGACTTTAAGGGGTCAGATCTTGGAGGCATGCATGGAAAGGAATTCTGTGGGAAAACTGAAATAAAGTTATTTGCTTTTGGGCTAAAGGTTAGTAGCTAAAACTGGGTAGTAATCTGCATTCTGTTTCTGCTATTTGGCTATCAGCACTCAAAGTACTCGCCAGCCCTCTTAAAGACACCGCTATTCCAATACAACATGTGTTTAAGGTAAAGAGTGAGACTGAGGTTTCTGAATTCTTTCGTTTGTCAATTTTGGCTAAATTTTTGGATTCTCTTGGCAGCACAAACTTTTCGTTTGCAAGGCCGCACCATAACAAGCATTAATGTTTGTGTCTAAGACTGGTTTTAGAGAGGTTCCAACTTTTCCAAAGTCACCAATTTTTTTAACTACTTCATATCTTGAGGATTGCTCATGAGATCTGACATTTAAAACATTTTCTTCTTCTAAGTGTTAAATATATTTTTCTTCTCTTTTATTCTTTCGCAGCGCTTCCTCCCAAACCAGCAAAACCCATGACACCAGTAAACGGTAACAGTGTGAAAGAAGCCACCAGCTGCTCATTGCATGAAGCAGAATGGTACTGGGGAGACATATCAAGGTAAAACTCAATTGACACTCAACAGACTTCATTTCTCGATTTGTTGGATTTCTGCATGTTCTCTGTTTTGAAAATCTTTCCTTTCGATATTAGCTAATTTTATGAGACTCCGTCTTCATCACGTGTAGCAGACACGTATGGCAATGTGTGAGACACCGTCACCACGGTGGTCAGGTGATAGTTGGTCAGTGCAGTCATTAAGGCTGCAAGCACCTCTCTGGGTTTTCAGGACATTACTTGCTCTTTAACAAATGTCATAAGTTTCCCGCATCCACTGCTCTGCAGTGTCTTGTTGCTCATTCAGCAGCCTACAGTCTGCCACCAGATCTCTGAGAAAGCCTCTGTGCTCTACTATGCCAGAGCCCAACTTTTTCACTTTTTTCTTTACATAAGCCAATTAAACTTATTTTGATCATCTCCCCCTCTTTTGGCTCAATTGTCCTGGAGGCACATATTCTTGGCAGCAGCTGTACAAAAGCAGAAAGGCAATGAAATGGAGAAGATACTTCCAGAGAGAGTTTAGAAAATAGAAAACGAGAGGGTTTAGTTGCCATTATTTAAGGAGAGGCATAGAAGAGACCAAATCTCCAAAATGCCAAGCAGTCTGGCCCATTTCCAACAGGGCCCATAAAATTCCCAGGTTTTAGCAGATTAGTCTGCTGCTTAGTGACCAGCTTTAGACCTGTTTGAAGTTGGGCATGTAGAAATTCTGCAGAGGTGCTCTCGAGATTACACAGCTCTGAAGCCCCACTATCCTTTTAACTCTCATAGCCCCTTCCCAGATAGATCTGAGCTGCTTTTAGCATGACTTTGAATCTGTCCTGAGTGGTTGACTAGTTTAAGAATCAGAAAGTAACTAGTCACTCTTGGTGTCAAATAAAGTAGCACTCCCAAGCAAATTGTTTGCAGACCATTAAAATTCAAATGTAAACTAGCCTGTAATAGTCTGTGACATTAGGCTCTTTTTAATATATCTGTGTCCCTCAAAACCGTGTTACCTACCTACATCAGCAGTTGGTATAAAATGTTTAAATCTACAATTTGAGAAATGAGCTCAACTGGAGCATGGTCAGATGGTCTTTACAGTGTTAGTCCATCAAGTGATTTGACATGATAGAGATCAGACTTGATCTGGTTTTGCAGTTTCAGTTAAGTACATACTAGAAGTTCTTAGTCATGTTTATCATTTGCAGCCTGCTTTGGTCTTTTTTTATCCTGGGCTTGTGCTTAATCCTCTGGGGTCGACGGATGCGCCGGCGCGTCCTGCTGGATTTTTTCCTCATAACAGCGGAAACAACTTAAAATACTCCGTCATTTTTGGGCATACAGATAAGTGTAAGACATCATTAGAGACTATAAAGGGTCTACTTTTATTTGTGTACACTCACAATAACAAAAAAACCTTGTGCTTTTGTAAAATAAAGAAAATAAACAGGGTGCGCTTTCAGCCGTCTCTATCTCCGTGAGCATCTTTCTTAAACACGTCACAAAAATGAACTGAAACTCCGCGAATACTTATCAGACAAACATGAAACATATGTCTAAAGAAAGCTTAAAATGTCTACTTTTAAATAAAACAATTCAAATTTAAAACAAATATTCTCCTGCAATGTAATCTGTGTGAAACATAGAGTTTCTCCTGGCACCGCTAATTATCGCTAATGTGTTCACACCCACCAGCAGAGCGCGCTATTCATACGGTAATGTGCTGAGGCGATCAATGCAAATGGTAAACGCCCCCAACAGTGCCTTAAAAGCATCAAGTTCATTCACTTTTGTGCGCGTTTGGAAGATGGCATGCTACACAGGTGAGGAAGAGTTCACATTTTCCTCAGAAGAAGAGCGGGACTCCGATGAACGTTTGCATTTTGAAGAGCGACTTGATGCAACTGAGAATACAATTTCGGATAAGTAAGTCTTTACTTACATTAGTTGACATGCTATTTTATATAAACATGTACATATTTTACTAGTTGGACTATTTCCAGACTTGCCAGCCAGTATTCAAAGTATTGAAATTGTCCTAATAGGCAAGTTTTAGTTACATTTAAATGTTGTTTCAGCTAAAGTAGGTATTTAAATTGTATGCTGTATGATATAAATATGATATAAAAATAATGATGAAGTAATGATGCTGAAAATTCAGCTTTGATCACAGGAATAAATTGCATTTGACAATATATTCAAATAGAAAAAAGTTAAATTGTAAAAATATTTCACAATATCACTGTTTTTGCTATATTTTGAATCAAATAAATGCAGCCTTGGTGAGCAGAAGAGACTTCTTTTAAAAACATAAAATCTTACCGATCTAAAACTTTTAAACGGTAGTGTAGGTCTAAAGTTTTTAAGTAAAGTCTTTATGTAAAGAAAATATGTAGTCAAGATTATTCTTTTAACTTAAACTTGATTTTGTGAAATAAGCTACAAACAAGACATTCAATCATAGTCTCCTCACATTCATTCTCTCTCAGGGGAGGGGTCTTTGTCTCAGGTGTGGATCACATCAAAATTCATGATCATCCACGCCTCCTTGCATATGGCCTTTCTAACACTAAAAGTGTCTTACAAAAGTTAAATGACTATATTGTTTTGTATGAATGAGTGATCAGGATGGTTTTCACATCATTTTGTTGCAAAAACTTAGGCTACAAGATCCAGTTCTCAAAAGTCTTGTGAACAAATGTTTAGTATGTGTTACATGGCCTTATTTCAGTTACTTAAAATTTTTGTTTTTTCAAAAACCACGCATAAACGTTATTTTTTTCAAAAATACAAACATGTACATACATGTTGTTAACATTTTATTGTGCCCAGTTTGTGCTGAATACAGTGTTATCAGACTTTAGCCATTAATATGTTTTTAAGCAACTGAAAAAAGCACAAATATCAAGGCATGTCAAAACTTCTCCAGGGCCCAAAACACCCTCCGACCCCAGAGGATTAAAGCCAACATTGTCAAAATAGACCTCATTTGCTTAATACATGTTTCTGATCATTTTGTGTAAGATTCATTAGTACACGTCCTTCTAAAGAAATGTTTGTCTTTTGTAATCTTTCATCAAAGAACGTTTACATTTCAAACAACGGATGTCAGTGGTGTTTCAGGAGGGCAGTAGTCCTCCACAATTGACTTCAAGGTCTCGTATGGAGTGCCCACTTTTCACTATCCAATCAATTCCCAATGGATAAAAACCAACCCTAAATAAAGTCCCACACTACATTTTTCCCTGTAGTTGAATACCCTGTTTCACTTGGAAATGTTTCACAAAAAGGGAGTCAAATTGGTTGTGAATATTGTTTCATATTCACTTCTGTGCTCTGATTGCTCAAATTATTGGAAGCTTCCCTGATCCCAAAACATTAAATGATAAAATAGGGCACCTGGCCCAACAGTGTACTTGTTGATGCACTGCAGCCTAAAAATGGGCTAGATTTTCCATAGATCACAGTTTAGGAACTTTGTAGAATCAAGCTTGAGATGACTCCTCCCAAGAAAAGTTGGAGCTTTGCTTTGTCATGGGCCCCATTCCTCTGAAGGCTATATAAACCCCCTCCTGAGAGCCTGGGCCGGCTGAGCTCCAGCATGACTAGGCTGTTGGCTGTTAGGCACAGACTGTGTGTGGAATGGCAGAGGGGGAAGTCAAGGGGTGTGACATTCCTCCCAGACAGACTAAAATGGAGAGGGGGCAAAAAAGGAGGCAAGTCTTTGAAGCCTGTTGGCTCATCCGCTTGTTGTCTGGAGGCTCTTTTTGAAGAAACAGACAGCCTTGAGTTCAAGACAAGAGCTGGAGGCATCAGCGTACATTTGCTTTTGCTCTCTGCCAGACAACATACAGCCGTCTGAAAGTGAAAATGATGGTGAGAAGTGATTCATTCAGACCTTTCTGCAGAGGTCAGGGGCCACAGCAAACCTTTTTTAACTTTAATTGCTAATTACCAAGAGCAAGATTTGCCAGTTGTATTCTAGAAGTAGGCTATTTGCATCACTCACTCTTCTCTTTCTCCCTTCTCTCCACACAGGGAAGAGGTGAATGACAAACTAAGGGATATGCCTGATGGTACTTTCTTGGTACGGGATGCCTCAACTAAGATGCAGGGAGATTACACACTAACGCTAAGGTAATTATTTCTGAGGACTAAAAGGGATAGTTCACCCCAAAACCTCTCAATTTGGGATTCAGTTGTTCCATTAGATTGCATTGTTTTGTTTTTTAAGTAACATAATTCCTTTCTTCCTGTAGGAAAGGCGGAAACAATAAGCTAATAAAGATCTACCACCGAGATGGGAAGTATGGTTTCTCAGACCCACTCACATTCAGCTCTGTGGTGGAGCTCATCAGTCACTACAGGCATGAGTCTCTGGCCCAGTACAACACCAAATTGGACGTTAAGCTCATGTACCCCGTCTCCCGCTACCAGCAGGTAAAAACCTTGGCCAGGGTTGAGATTAGGGGTATGGGTATCACAGTTACAGTGATGAGCACTCTCTGTTGCTTTTCCTAGCTTTCCTGCCTTTCCTCTTTACCTCTTTGTCCTCCCACCTCTCCCTCCCTCGCTTTTGCTCGAAAGAGTGTGTTTGCTGAATGAATTGTGCAGCATGTTGTGAGTGAAACTGCAGCGACAGCAGGATGCTTTTGGCATGAAATATTACTTTGTTTATTGACACCTCCTAAATAATTGCACACATTCACAATGTCGAAAGGCCATCCAGGCATTTATTTATTTGTGCCCTCCCGGTATCTTCCTCAGACACACAGGTGCTCATTATTTAGGGGGATCCACCAAACTAAGCCCCCGAGAGGCACTAACAGATTTCATGATTTTTATGAATGATTCTTGGAAGAGAATTTCTGAAAAATGGCTTTCACTCTGTAAGCAAAACCTACAGTGTGTTTCTGCAAGCAGCCTTTTTTCCTACCGCACTTTGCTTCTCTCAGCAGTTCATATCAATAGCAATGCATTTATTTTCTCTCTCAGGATCAGCTGGTGAAAGAGGACAACATTGATGCAGTGGGGAGGAAACTCCAGGAATATCACAATCAATATCAGGATAAGAGTAAAGAATATGACAGACTCTATGAGGAGCACACGAAAACCTCACAGGTACAGCCTCTTAAGAACATCACTATATGATCGATAGACAACCAACCCATTAGTTCCAGCTTTAAAAACCAAATGCATCTCAGCTTAACTTAAATGCAAACACTTTATTCAGCTGTAGAGTCCTGTTGACCAGTTAATCATTAAGTCAGTTAAGAGGCACAATCCTTTTGAGGTTGCATCAGACCAACTGATTTATCTTTGCTTTGATTGCAGGAGATTCAAATGAAACGTACTGCAATAGAGGCCTTCAATGAGACCATAAAAATTTTCGAAGAGCAGTGTCACACGCAGGAACGCTACAGTAAAGAGTACATCGAGCGATTCTGCAGAGAGGGCAATGACAAAGAGATTGAGAGGTATGTACAACTACAGCGGTCCACAATCAAGAGAGCTCCAGTGAAGGTAACATTTTTGGGTTTATGAAATTGACTTTTCTGTCTCAGGATTATGATGAACTACGAGAAGCTCAAATCCCGTTTGGGTGAGATTCACGACAGTAAGACCCGCCTTGAACAAGACTTGAAAACGCAGGCTCTGGACAACAGGGAGACAGACAAGAAGATGAACAGCTTAAAACCAGACCTTATCCAGCTTCGAAAGATCCGAGATCAGTATCTTGTGTAAGAGGACCCTCCTTAACAGTTAATATTGCTCACCATTGCTGTTCTGTTTGAGATCATTGTAAACTAACTTTTCCTCCATACTGCTTTTCTCTTTTTGATGCAGTTGGCTCAATCATAAAGGTGTTCGACAGAAACGCATAAATGATTGGCTGGGGATAAAAAATGAGAACCCGGATGAGTAAGTTCTTCGAAATAGTAGTGTAAATTTCAGTCACTGAAATTTCAAAGCACCTATTATATTTCCTTCTGATTTTGCTCTCCTCTTAGTGCCTACTTTGTCAGTGAGGAGGATGAGAATCTGCCACACTATGATGAGAAGAGCTGGTTCGTGGGGGACCTAAACCGAACGCAGGCGGAGGACTTGCTCCACGGCAAACCTGATGGAGCTTTCCTCATTAGAGAGAGCAGCAAGAAGGGTTGTTACGCCTGCTCTGTTGTGTGAGTATCCTAAAATAAAACATTTACAATGTGAATTCAAAGCAGTGTAAATAAAATGGATTAAACATGCACAAGTCTAAAGTATTTTCTGCAGTGTTCCTTCACTTACGTATTACATAGAAATGTACAGCCATGTTCAGCCAGGCTATTTTCCGTGTTGGTGCTGTGGCCTAGTGGTTAGTGTACATGCTCCAGACATGTTAAGCCATCATGCTTAAGTAGGAAATACTGGTTTGAATCTGGTCTTCTCTCTACAATTTTTTTTTCATCTGGACTTTCAGCATTTATTAAGGCTGCATTTTTTTCCAATTATGCATGATGCACAATACATCAATTTATTGATTACATTCTGCAAGGCTGAATCAGTCACCTCTACAGCATTATTGACTTAGCTTGTCATTGAGCAAAGAGACTGCCTTTATCTTTGCTGTGTGTCTGTGAGGTCAGATTCTGTTTTGAAATCAGCTTGATAATCAGATCTCTTGTTTCTTTCTGTAGCGTGGATGGCGAGGTGAAGCACTGCGTCATCTACAGCACGCCTCGTGGCTACGGTTTCGCTGAGCCCTACAACTTGTACAGCACTCTGAAAGACCTGGTCCTGCACTACCACCAGACCTCACTGGTCCAGCACAATGACTCGCTCAACGTGCGGCTGGCGTACCCAGTGTATGCACAGATGCCCTCAGGCCCCCGCAGATGAAGACTGCCAACCCACCCGCCCCCCCCCACCCCCCAAATTAAACTGTCTACACTCTGGGAAGGGGGGGAAGGCTTTCTGAACAATCTGAAGAAAAAAAAAAGCATACCAACAAAAAAACACTTGCTGCAACACACACGTCAGCCACCTTGGAGTTATATATTTTTACAAGAACAATTTGGAGGGCATTCTTTCTAAAGACAGCTTGATTTGCACAAGGAAGTTTTAAATGTTTGTGAATGTGAAAAAAGCAGAAGGAAGCAGAAGAGGCGCGTTTCAGGTGACCCGCGCTGCTACCTAAACTCCAGCTGGGACTTTTTACATGCTTCATTTTAGCTTTTAGCTTAAGCTTCTTCTTTTTTTTTATCTTCCTGTCGCTTTTCTCACATCTTTCCATTTTTCATTCAAATATTTGTTTGTTTTTTCTTTGAATTGTCTTTGCATTGTTCCTAACTAAATGTAAGGCAGTGAAAATATTTGTTTTCTCTGTCTCTCTCTCTTTCTTTGTTTATATATATATATATATATATATATATATATATATATATATATATATATATATATATATATATATATATATATATATATATATAAAAAAAGGCAAAAACTATGTAGCAAACAGATGACTGACACTTTCCAGAGTGTTCTCACATTGACTGCTGCTGAACAAGGGATTGTGGGATGGTTTGGGAGGGCACAAGTGAAAATGTGTTGTGGTTTTATAAAAACTTGTTTTACACTAACCTGAGAAAGGTGTTTTTTTTTTGTTTTTTTTTTTTTCTGGATATTTTGTTTTTGTGTGTGTCCTTTCTAAGCAATTAAGATCGTTACAGTTCAGTACAGAGACCAAAGTTGGCATGGGGAGGACATCCTGTTTTTTTTTTATTTTTTTTTTTTTGCTCTTGTTCATTCAAGTGAGAGGAATGATTTGCAAACTACACAAAATCTGATCTGTGTCAGCTCTATTTTTTTTTAAATTATTATTATTATTATTTTTAGAACCAAAATCACATGCACAGACAGTCGACATGAAGCACTTATGTAGGAATGACAAGTGATTGCTGCACGTCTGTACACTAAATTTGAAACTTTTCATGTTTGTTTTTTAACTAATAAGGCATCTATATGCTTAATGTCTGATCCAGAAAAATCGGATTTGTGTAATTGTATGGCAGGCCTGCGGAATATATCTCAAGTTCTTCAGTAAACAGGAGCAGTGCTTCTCGTTAAAACAGATGTGCTTTAGCACATAACTTAAAGACCGTGCTATCCAGCTTTTGTTGAAAAAGTGGCATCGATGGCATCAAAAAGTGATAATCACTTGAACCTTTTGAAGAATTTCAAATTTCCTTGGAATTTTTTTGGGGGGGTGGAGTCCTCTTTATTGCCTAGTGCTTCTCTTTTTATCAGGTTGACTCGTTCTGTATCAGAAAAGAAAAAATACACCATCATTTGGATGCCTGTTGGTTTTAATGTTGCATAATAAAATCTTTATGAAATAATATTCACACAGATATATGCACAGTAGTGTCAAGAAAATCAGTTATATCACTCCTTGTTTCTTGTTGGGCATCTGGCACTCAGTTGTCCATTTGTTGAGTATTTCCTTATTTTTATTCCATTTGTGCCATCTTTTTTCAAAATTTGGTTCTGTGTTGAAAGGCGCCTCTAGCAAAAGAACAACAACAGACTTATACAGTCAGCGTGGTTTGCTGTCTCCCACCACTGCAACTTCCCAACTCCAGTTGTCCTATGCTTTTGCGACTTTAATCCAAAAACTCTAAATGCACAGCATATGTTTTATGCAAAGCAGCATATTGTGAAAACTGAATAAACTAAATGTCATTAAGTGATCACTGTGTTATTTGAGATGGAAAAGTCTACATGGAGTCTTGTGGTTGGTGGGTGATGATGGGCCTTTGCAGATGGAGCAATGAGTCAGATCAGGTGTTGAGGTGAATTTACAATGCTGGAATTGGCCTGAAATTGAAAGATCCCCCCCCCCCCCCTTCATCTACTATTAATTTCACTTGCTCTTCCTGCTTTTGCTATTGCAACTGTCTGTGTGACTGTGGTGTCCTTGGGTCACTTTATTGGATGTTAGTGGCAGGAAAAAACACAGCAGTGGTTCTTTGTCCAGTAGGAATCTTTGTGTAGGAGGGAGGGAACTCAATGTTCTTATCTGTTCTACCATCACTGTGGCAGGACTTGAACTCTTTGACCAATCAGAACTCACTAGCCTCAGAAAAATCAGCTATTTATTTTCTAGTCTGTCTGTGCATGTGACCCTTCATAAATGCATCTTTGCAGACTTTGTCTTATGATCATGATTTTGCCATCTCCTTTTCTGTGGAAAGTTTGGGTTACTGTGGTCTGTATCGTATGTCCTGCTTTGTCTTTTTATCCTATCCTCCAAATGTTTTGGGATGTCCAGATTATTATTATTTTAAGCTGGGGTCCCCTGTCTATTACTTGAACTCTTGCATTGCTCACCATTGAATGTCTTTATAAAACATATATACATTTATTAAAACACAGGAAACCCCTTTTATGCCATGAGTGGATTGAGTACTTTAAGAAAAGAAACTTGTGTTTTGTTAAAAAGAGGGGTTTATTTTACATTCACAGAGCTCAAATATGACTGTTTATTGGAGACCAATATAGCACACATCATATTTGAAGAGTTCTAGAGTGATTTAATAGGTAACTTGATTTATGTTTGACAATTCACACCTTGTTCATACATGACTTTTGAGAAATTGTTTGGAAATTTTTTTTTTTTTTTTTTTTTTTTGTAATTTTTTTTTTTATTTATTTTTAATGAGCGTTTTCCCAAGCATTGAGACCAAAGATTTGAGTTTGGTTTTTTTTTATTTCCTAGTTTTGAAGATATGCATTATCTTTTTCCCTTGTATTTCAATTGCCTTGCTTCCATGCAAACTTAATTTTGTGTCTTAGTTTTTGGGTTGCCATCAATAGTCCCTCACTTGTCTGAAAATATTGACTTTTACTGTCCTCATATTTAAGATTCACTTTAGCGCACTGTGGATTGGCAGGGAGTGCATTTATTGCCATTAAAAAAAAAAAAAAAAAAAAAAAAATGTTTTGTGAAGCCTCAAAGTGAACAGTTTGAGACTTGACCCAAAGCTGAGGTATTTTTGTTGATAGTTAATTTTTGCACTTTTACTTCGAAGAGATAAATAGATTTTTGTGTGCCATCATAGTTTAGCCTTGTCAGAATTTGATTGTTAGTTTGCTAAAACACCTCTAAAATCACCGAAATCAAGTGTTTCAATGTCTCTTTTCTTTACAGAATTGTCTTACATTTATTGATTCCTGACCTAGCTGGAGACACTGTTTTTATGTTCTGCTCTGGAAATCCATATAAAGCAAATGAAAAACCCTATACCCCACAGTAATTTGTGGTTTGTTTTGAAAGAATATGTGATTTGCCGTTCTCTGCAGGGCAGAAATCAGTGGGGTTTGTTGGATTTCTTTGTTCCTACACTCCAGAAAGCATGCAATATTTTGTTTTTCTTTTTTCCTTTTGAAAGTTTTCAGGGACATGAAAAAGCATTGCATTGGGTATTCGTATGAGAGATATTTACTAGAGAAACAAAAAAGAGAAGTGGGAATGGGGGAAAGTAACACATAACGAGCCAACAGAATCAACAGCGCATTGCTTCAAAAGCTCAGAGGGTTTGGGCATGAACCAAAACAACCTTTTTCCACTCCTGTATAACCGCTTGAGTTTTCAGTCAATGTCGGTACAAAGCAGGTGTAATGACTAGATGACCTGGCTAAGGTTATTTCCAGACTGTTAACTAGCAATGGCTTTTGCTCCCTTGTGCAGTTCTGCAAAGTTTTATTTGCAGTCAGGTTCGAATATGTTGTGATTCTCATTGGGAGTCTTTTGTGTTCTTACCACAGCTGTCCCACCATGATATCCAGCACATTTCTTATAGAAATAATAAAAATAAAAAAAAGAAAGAAAGAAAGAAAAGCTCTCACTCTCCTTCCCACTTTGGCATACGTAAAACCCAGCATGCTTTGGTACTCTTGACTGTTGTTTTGTGTAAAAATACATATATATATATATATATATATATATATATATATATATATATATATGTATATATTTAAAAAAAAAGAAAAAAAAAGACGTGAAACAAAAATTGGTAATTGTCTGTTTATGGTGTAGTCAAATATACATTTTTATATCGCTTTTGGAAAAAAAACTGCTTTTTCAGCTGAAATAAGTTGGCCGCCCTTTGTTGCAGTGGTTCATGCAAAATGATATTGTCCACAAAAACTGAGACAGAGGAGCTACAGAAGCAATAGAAAACAACATGTTCAGTACCTTTGCACAAATTGTATGAACTCAGTAAATGCATTCTCTTTGAAGAACAGTAAACTAATACATTTTCTTTAATCACATCATATTATTTACATGACAGAATGCAGACTTTGTTCTGTATAAATCTAAATATTCCCTAAACACCAGCAGTGTTCATTATAGACTCAGCTTGAGCAATAAGCCACGGGCCCCTTAATGTCCAATATGTACTCCAATGAAAACATAAAGAATGTGTTGCTCCAGCTCCAGTCAATATATGCTTGTATAACTAGTGTTTCATGTCTCCAGACACGTTATGGCACAAATGGACATGAGACGGCATGATCTCTTGTTCATTGCATCTGGAGAACAAGAGATTCCAGAAATCCTCTCTCTCAGTATTTGAATATCATTTTTGCTTATCAGACTTATTGATATTCTTCAGTTACGATTACCACCACAATCCAAAATTTTCTTGTATCTGTTACAATAGTTTGTATTGGTTGTAGACTCTCAATTTGTTATGAGGTGAACTCATGTATATACTCAATGGAACTCCACAATATTCAGTTCTCTCGCAGAATAAAGAAAATATTTTGTTCAAGGACTCTATGCGTATCATTCCAGTTTGTGGGATCACCAAGTTTTCGTTTTTTTATAGGTTGGCTTTATCAACACTCATGGTTGCTTGGTTTTGTGAGTGTTTTTTATTTTTATTTTTATTTTTGTTTATTACATTACATTATCAGTGCATATAGAATGTGTTACTCCTTGCTAGATGTGCTTACAGTTTATTGTGGAACTACATTTTATTATGTACAGTAGTATGGACCTATAAGTATTAACTATATTACCACTAAACAACACAAATTAATGTTAGTGGGGGAAAACTTTTTGCCAAATTAAACAATAAATAAATGTTTTAATTAAAAAGTATTTAAACTATATTATAAATAATAACTAGTATATACAGTAATTAACATACATGTACTGTATACAAATGTCTAATATAATAATGTGTTAGTTTTTTAGTTATTAATAACGTGTTAAAAAAAACTTTTACATTTTATTAATGTTTCTATTATAAATTCTAATAGATTTTGTAAGTTTATCATAATTATAAGTAATCTAAAGGACTTCTGAAGTAACCAACTCTCTTTTCTACATTTATTGAGTAGTGTTGAGAATGTGTAGCCGTGGTGCTTTATATTAATATACTTGCTTTAGAGTATCTTTACTTATTACATTCATAAGGAAATATACAGTACATTAATGATGAAAAAACATTCACACCAGAGCCAGGACAAGACAGATTTTTTAAAAGTTACAGTTAGGGTTTTGAAATTGTAGAATATTTTGAGTCAACGAGTGGCAATATTTGTCAGTTAAAAACATCATGAAACTAGGTTGTGGAAATCTGAAATTGTTTTGGTATAGAAAGTCTTGATTTTGTTTCTGGACCGGATCACTGGCCTTCATGTATGTCCAGACTGTTCTGACCTGTTCATGACTCTGGATCAAGGGCAAAGCTTTGGCTAAGTCCCCTGAGTCTTTATCAGTCAGCACTGTGATACACTTTGTGCTAAGTATACCACATGTGTACACATTAAATCCAACTAATATTAATTACAGACCAAAAAAATAAATAAAAAAACCTTCATCAGATTCAAGGCATTTGCCCAGATGTATGAATGGTCTTCAGTATGAATGGTCTTCAGTATGTGATATGTGATAAGATACAATCTCTAGATGTTTTATGATGCTATGAAATTTGTTTTTAATTATTTTTTTGTTTTTTTTACATTTAATAGATTTAACAGACGCTCTCATGCAGCGTAACAGCATACAAAAGGTTAAGTTTTATTTTTAGTTTTATATCTCTAGAGTCTGTCTCCATAGGTATAGTTCACCCAAAAATGAAAATTCTGTCTTCCATTTACTGACCCTGATGTTTGGAATGACGGTGAGTGAACGACAACAGAGTTTTCCTTTTTAACCATAATCAAATAGTTGCTACATAGCACACTGGTAAGTAATTGTGTGTTATCCAGCCCTGGCAGGCTCATTAAACTTGACACAAATCATTGGAAATGGAGATGAGAAGTGCTGACAGCTCATATTCGTTAATCTATAAAGGCCAAGGGGCAGCTGATCTTTACATCCTTTATCAACTGCACTCGTCCAGTGGGAGCATGTGGACAGTGGAGGGGATGGAGTTTGAGGCCCCTGAATCACCATGCCAGAACTTCACAAAACACAATAATAGCAAAATCAATAGCCTCCAAGTCATCCCGTTCAATAATATCATGAGTTGATAGTTTCAGTTATTAAAAGGAGAGGTTTCATGCAGACCTCACCCCAGATATTAATCTGTGATTTGATTGTTTTGCTGAACTCATGAAGTTTGTTTTTCCCAATGCTACTTGAGCTGTGTAAATTTGATAGCTTTAAAGAAATTAACGCTGTTCAAAACTGTGATGCCTGAAAACTGGCACCAAGGCAGTTTTTTTTTTTTTTTCTTCAGAAATCTGAGGCTGGGATAGACACTCAAAGACAACAACAGAACAGAGTCTTCTCTCTATTGCAACTACTAGAGGAGGAGAGAAGCCTCTGTAGGCCATTGTTTTGGACATGTAAAAGGTTGGCCACTGTTACATGGAGGTATGCATGTATTTTTTGGTTTTGGTTTTTTTACTTAAAGACCCCATGAAATCACTTGATGAGCTCAGTTTTCTGTCTTGTTCTACCTTTTTTTTAAATAGTCAATAGGCTTAATGCTGTATTCTATTCAAAGTTCCATTTAAAGTTGTATTCCTACTTGATATCTCCGATCTCCGACCATAAAGCCTTTCCATTGCCCGATGCTCAGAACATTATGTATAAGGAAACAAAACTGCAATGTTCCCATTAGTTTAGCAAGTGACGTCTGCTAGCAACCAAATTGTGGAGGATAAACAATGCTATGCAATGCTAGCATTTGTTCTACAGATGCATAATTATCAAAAGAGTATCATTTAACATATATTACACATATGTTTCTGCAAACGTATTCTTGACAAGTTTTATTATCATGTGAGGTAGGAACATTGACTCATTTATGCTTTTTATTTGCTTAAAAGTTTGTCATTTCAATGTACATCTTCCTAGGTGATGTTTATGTGGTAACACTTGACTCATTACTTATGGGTTACCAAAATTATTTAAAAAAAAGACCTCCAGCAATATCAAACCTACCGAAGTTAATAATTTGTAATGAACAGAAGAGATATCCCAAGGAATATACATGTTGGGCAGATACATCTGAAAGCTGATTATGATACTCTAGCAGACACTGTGGCTATGATTTAGAGAGCTGTTATGTTCATAAATTATTTCCAGCAAAGAACACACGTGAGGTGCATGTTTCTCTGAAGGCGCATTTCATGATCATGTTCACAATAAAAACATAATCATTCACATTTTAGACACATGTTAATGTTTTGATTAGTAATTAATTAGTCGTTATTTTAAATTAGCCATAGTTAGTTGAAAAGCTCTCTTTTTGCTAAACAATAACGCCATCTCAGTGTGGATGGAAGTCCATAACGCAGAGAAAAAGATGAGTTTTCAAATGAAAACGTAATAGAGTGGACGTGGCCTGATTTCTGACTTCAACTGCCATTCCATTTTTCCAGTAATTAAGTTGAAAGTTCTGACTTTCTGAGTTGAATAGAATGCACCATTAGTTATATCACAACCATCAAGATGATGTACTTGCTGGTGGAGGGGTATTCTTATTCTAGAGCATTTGAATGGACAAAAATCTCAGTAGTGCAATGTGACATACATTTTATTTTATTTTTTATTTATTTTTTTTTAAGGAAAGAGAAATTCCAGAATAGAAATTTTAAATACGTATATCTGGTAACATTGAATATGGTCAACACTTAGGAGCACACTAGCATATACAGGAATTGGCCACAAAGCAAAGATTCATAGATTAAAAGCCACTAAACTCCTATTTTGATTTCATGGGACCTTTAGGGGGGTGGATATATGCATTCAAATTGGCACTGAAACGTTACGATTAGAATGGTGGTTGCAGATAACTAGTTTAGTCATCTTGAAATATCCATATTCTTCATAGAGTGATTCTAACCTGCCATTATCATCCATCAAGCCACACAAATAGCTTCCCGCTGATTGCAATCAAATAACTCAATTATCTAATTAGTCTTTGCATCATCCTTTTACCTAATGGGCCCACTTTCAATCTTAATTTTTGTCTATGTACAGCCCAGCTAGTTAAGAGTATCCATAGGCAATATTCACTCCTAGTGAGAAAAAACCCTCAGAGGTTTTCCATGCCTTCCTCCTTCCATTATTTCATATTTGTCCAAAGTTTCCTTCATTTCTAATTAAATGTTGATTTTGCTTTGGTGCCCGGCTGAGACAGATGTGGACTGTATAAAGAGCTGCTATGATGTGTGGAGCTGCTATGAACGCTCAATGGCTTCCTCTCTCTGACAGGTTATGGGGTTTGGAATTCGTTGCAAATCCTATCACATTTCCCTCTGAATGCTTCAAATGTCTGGCACAGGAGATTGACATAGAGGAACTGTATTTCTCCACATCCCTAATTTATTGTGCACACTCGTTTGCCGCACATACTGCCTCTGTAATGGGAAAATGATATAACGCAAGAAATGGATATAATGAGTGTAAATATTACAGTAAGTAGAAACTGTATGTGTCATACCTCTTGTTAAACTGGTGAGTTTGTTATTCCAGCACATAGGTTTGATGATAGTTTATGGGTGTTTCCTCAATGGGCACTTTTGGCCCTGTATATAAACACCCTTTTCACACCCTCACTAGTTTATTACATTTGTCCACTTACAATTTTCAACAGCGTATATACCAACATGATCACACGGGAAATTCGCATGGTGACTGTTCATGCCACGATAATAGCCTGCGTTGTGCCTTTGATGTCTAAATACTTTCGATCTCTGGCTAACAGGTTACTACATTTACAAAATAAGGTAAAAAAAATTTGTTTTGGTCTCAGTACGGTTAGGGTTAGGTTTAGGGTTGGGTTTTAGGAGCATATTTATCAAATGTATATGTACTATACACCTGTCTATCAAATGTTTCCGAAAAGTGGACGCACTGTGCCTTACACGGCCCATCCATTCACATGTTTCATTTACATAATGTTTGCTAATGTCTTGCTTTTGTGCAGTACATCACGCAAAGGTGCGCATATGCACAACTCTAGTTCAAGCTTCGGCCACTTGAGGGAAGTTCAGACACTTGTTTTAGCGGAAAAAAAATTGCCCTCCTGTTAGGGTAAGCAGTTAGGGTTGGGGTTGGGTTAATTCACCCAAAATTAAAATTCTCTCATGATTTACTCACCCTCATGCCATCCCAGATGTATATGACTTTCTTTCTTCTGCTGAACACAAACTGAGTTCCCTATTTGTTACTCACTCGATGTTGTGTCGATGTAGTGACACAAGGGGTCACCCTTGGGAGCCCCAAACACCTCTGATCTTTGAGAAAAGGCCAATGGGAATTGGCGAGTGGAATTTGCATGCCACTCCCCCGGACATACAGGTATAAAACGAGCTGGCTCGCTACCACTCATTCTGATTTTTTCTTCGGAGCTGAGCAGTTGTGTTCAGCGAGCTGAATCCTCTGCCGTTCCATTCACCTCTAAAAAACTGTTGGATTTACAGTGCATTACAGTGGCTTCTCCCCCTCATGCACCGGTGGAGTGCAGAGAACACCCCTGGGCGCTTCAGCAGTCTAAAAGAGTATATATTCTTGCGATAAAAGAGTACGTTTTCCCTACTAAAAGAGTGGCACTGACGGAGTGTGTCTTTTTAAAGATGCCTTTCCGTCTGTGTTTATTTCCTGGTTGCAGTCGTTACCTCTCCGATTCCGATGGCCACGATCGCTGTCTTACGTGCTTGGGTGCTGCCCACATGGAGACAGTGTTTGTGGACGGGTCATGTTCTCACTGCGAGAACGTTGCGGTCGCGGCTTTCAGTCATTAGAGGAAAAGCCACCCCAGCAGCTCCCCGCCTCGGTCCTTCTACCTACGGGTTTGAGGCCCCACTTGCCGGTACGTCTGACGCAATTGTCCTCTGGCCTCCATCAGGGAACAGAGTTTACGAAAGTAACCAGGATGATTTTTAGAAGAATATCTCAGCTCTGTAGGTCCATACAGTGCAAGTGAATGGGTGCCAAAATGTTGAAGCTCCAAAATCCACATAAGGGCAAAATAAAAGTACTTCAGACAACTCTGGTGGTTAAATCCATATCTTCTGAAGCGATATGATAGGTGTGGGTCAATATTTAAGTCCTTTTTTACTCAGTCAATCTCCACTTGGGCAGGGAGTAGAATCACCTACACCTATCATATCACGTCTGAACACATGGATTTAACCACTGGAGTCATATGGATTACTTTTATGCTCCCTTTTCATGATGGCGCCGCGGATGGCCACCACGGTGTAGAGCGCTCCTATTGTTTTGTTGTTTTTGTTTGTTTGTCCTGTGTTTAGTAATCTTTTTCCAGTCAGTTTTACCAGAGACGAACTGCTGAACATTCAGCAGCATATACCAGTCAATCTTTTCCCGGTTTTTGAATATTCAGACGTTTTGCTGGACATTTTGGTTGGAGGCGTGGCTGTGTTGTTCGGGAGATGCAGGTGAGGGAGACGAGCAGGTGCGCTGGTCAAGCTCTGTTGGCGCAGCTTTCGAACAGCGCTGCCGAGCATTCATCTAGCGAATTTCTGCTCTCTTCCTAACAAAATGGACGAACTACATCTCCTCACCTGCACAAACAAGGACTTTTCAACCTCTGCTGCCTTGTGCTTTACAGAAACCTGGCTGTGTGAAGCCATTCCGGACAGTGCGTTACATCTGCTGGGCTTTCAGCTGTTCAGAGCAGAGCAGGGAAAATGAGAGGCGGTGGAACATGCTTTTACATCAGTGAAAGTTGGTGTACAGATGTAACAACGTTAAAGAAGATGTGCTGTCCTAATTTGGAAGTGCTCTTTATTAACTGTAAGCCTTTCTACTCGCCGCGGGAGTTTTCTTCGTTTATTCTGGTGAGTGTTTATATTGCACCAAACGTGTGTTTGAATGCCGTGCTGCAACAGTTGGCTGATCGAATCACAGACATGGAACAACAATACCCAGACTCAGTTATTATTATTCTTGGGGATTTTAACAAATCAAACCTCACACGTGAACTGCCCAAATACAAACAGCACATTACATACCCAACCAGAGACAGAAATACACTGGATCACTGCTTCACATCAATAAAGGATGCATATCACTCTGTCCCTAGAGCAGCTTTGGGACTCTGTGATCACTGTCTGGTTCATCTTCTTCCAAACTACAGACAGAAACTAAAATCTGCTAAGCCTGTAGTAAAGACTGTAAAGACAAGCCTGCTTTGACTGCACTGATTGGAGTGTTTTTGAGGCTGCAGACACCAATCTGGATGAGCTCACAGATACTGTTACATCATATATCAGTTTCTGTGAGGATATGTGCTTCCCTACTAGGACTTATTTAACATTTAACAATGACAAACCATGGTTTAC
Organism: Myxocyprinus asiaticus; assembly: GCF_019703515.2. NCBI lineage: Eukaryota > Metazoa > Chordata > Actinopteri > Cypriniformes > Catostomidae > Myxocyprinus > Myxocyprinus asiaticus. The sequence goes on from NC_059355.1 coordinate 30,479,526, forward strand.
AGCAGAACTCAGGCAGCTTCGTCAAGCCAAAGAGGATGCTTACAGGGGTGGGGATAAAGTCTTGTACAATCAGGCCAGGAACACACTGAATAAGGAAATCAGAGTGGCTAAAAAAAGATAATCTGAGAACGACCCTGCATCAGTGTGGAGTGGCATGAAACAACTTACGAATTGCAGGACTCCTACCCCCAAACCTGTGGTGGACCAACAACTGGCTGACGACCTGAATATGTTCTACTGTAGATTTGAAAGGCCCAGTCTCACACCCCACACCCGCTCAGACCTTCACTTCACACAAAAACCAACACCTCCTGCAACCCCCCTCCTCCCCTCTCCTGCTACTCAACCTGCACTTAAGACCTGTGAAGATGATGTGTGCCATGCCTTTCGAAAACAAAGGATAAGGAAAGCACAGGGCCCAGATGGCATTTCACCTGCATGTCTTAGATCCTGTGCTAACCAGCTGGCCCCCATCTTCACACAGATCTTCAATAGATCACTGGAGCAGTGTGAAGTCCCATGCTGCTTCAACCGATCCACTATCATCCCCATCCCAAAGAAACCAAAAATCACAGGACTTAATGACTACAGACCTGTTGCCCTGATGTCTGTGGTCATGAAGTCATTTGAGAGACTGGTGTTGGCCCACCTGAAGGACATCACTGGACCCTTTCTAGATCCCCTTCAATTTGCTTATCGAGCAAACAGGTCTGTGGATGATGCAGTCAACATGGGATTGCATCATATCCTGTAACATCTGGACAGACCAGGGACATATGCAAGGATCCTTTTTGTGGACTTCAGTTCGGCTTTCAACACCATCATCCCAGCTATTCTCCAGACTAAATTACACCAACCCTCTGTTCCCACGTCTATCTGTCAGTGGATTACCAGCTTTCTGACAGACAGGCAGCAGCTTGTGAGACAGGGGAAATTCACTTCCAGCACCTGTACAATCAGCACTGGTGCCCCCCAGAGATGTGTGCTCTCCCCACTACTCTTCTCCCTCTACACCAACAACTGCATTGCCAAAGACCCCTCTGTCAAGCTCCTGAAGTTTGCAGATGACACCACTGTCATCGGCCTTCATCCGAGATGACCCTGAGTCTGCATACAGAAGGGAGGTTAAACAGCTGGCTGTCTGGTGCAGTTAAAACAACCTTGAGCTGAACACGCTCAAAATGGTGGAGATGATTGTGGACTTTAGGTGAACACCCCAACACTGTCCCCCCTCACCATTCTAAACAGTACTATGGCAGCAGTGGAGTCATTCAGGTTCCTGGGCACTACCATCTCACAGGACCTGAAGTGGGAGACCCACATTGACTCCATTGTGAAAAAGGCCCAGCAGAGGTTGTACTTCCTTCGCCAGTTGAGGAAGTTCAACCTGCCACAGGCGCTGCTGATACAGTTCTACTCAGCAGTCATTGAGTCTGTCCTCTGCACTTCAATATCTGTCTGGTTTGGTTCAGCTACGAAATCAGATATCAGAAGACTACAAAGGACAGTTCGGACTGCTGGGAGGATTATTGGTTGCCCCCTGCCCTTCCTTCAAGAACTATACACTTCCAGAGTGAGGAAAAAGGCTGGATAAATCACTCTGGACCTCACTCACCCTGCCCACCACCTTTTTGATCTGTTGCCTTCTGGCCGACGCTTCAGAGCTCTGAGCACCAGAACTGTCAGGCACAGGAACAGTATTTTCCCTTAGGCTATCCATCTCATGAACAGTTAAAACTGCCCCATTGAGCAATAATTAATGTGCAATACACAGCTTAGTCTTTTTATATTATCCAACACATCCAACCTCTTCTGCCATTACAATCCCTTGCATTGTATATAACCGATTTGTATTTAGATTTGCACTACGTATGTATGTGTGTGTGTATATATATATTGTCTATTGTGTATTCTATATATTTCTTTTCAATATTTATTTATTTTTATTTATTTTTTTATTCAATTTCTAATTATTTTTTAAAAGTCTTGTTGCTGTTTTTTTTTTTTGTTGTGTACTGGAAGCTCCTGTCACCATGACAAATTCCTTGTATGTGTAAGCATACTTGGTAATAAAGCTCATTCTGATTCTGATTCTTATGTGGATTTTGGAGCTTCAAAATTTTGGCACCCATTCACTTGCATTGTATGGATCTACAGAGCTGAGATATTCTTCTAAAAATCAAAATTTGTGTTCTGCAGACAAAATAAAGTCATACACATCTGGGATGCCAGGAGGGTGAGTAAATCATGAGATAATTTTCATTTTGAGGTGAACTATCCTTTTAATCATGCTCTTCACTGGCAAGTACAGAATTTGTTTTGAATAAAATTTATTAGTGGAAAAAAATGGGTCATGATGCAAATCCTGCAAATCCTTTATTAAAACACAGAAAAAAAATAAATAAATACACAAAATCAACTTTTAACACCCGCTACCGCCCCTCCCCATCCCCAACCCCAATTTTTTATTCATGATTTTCATATTTTAAAGGCTGGGTCTGGCACAAGGGTAAAACAATAAAATCAACGCATAAAAGGCATCTTAAAAGTGGCTAAACTAAGTGATGAAGGCATGATAAATGGTTTCCAAATGTTGAAATCTGTTCATTGTAAATAAAAATTAATCCCTGGGACATAAAAGTCCCAGTAGTTGAAGAAACAACCTTATAGAGTGATACTGGATGTGTGTGATACTTTGTCACAGATGATCCATTCAGTCTGTTTTTCCCTAGCAGTGAGCTCCATTGAGGGAGAGCTGCTGACTCTGCAGTCAAGAAGTACAAGTGGCATGTGTCTGACAGCTCTGGCACACCAAGGCCTCTATTACTCACACCTAAGAGAGAAGATGCTGTCTGCCAGATATCAGTAATCATCTGAGCAAGCCTCCTCCCCTGGCACTCATATCTCTCCACCATCACGACAAGGATCTTTCTTGCTCCAGACAGACAACCTTCAAAGAAAGGTCTGTGCTGAACCTTGCCTGATGGGATGCAGACCCCTGTGTGCCATCAGCTATCAAGCACAAGGCCTGAACTTTGAATAATGTGTGTTCACAGTGGCTATGACTAACTGCAGTCAGCCTTAACAAACATCAGCATCTGTAAAATGATAATAAAATGCAATCTTATAACAAATTCAACATCCCAACATGCAATGTCGGAATTACCGTAATAATGAGTTTCTGACTTCTAAAAAAAAAAACTTTCACATCATTGTTAAACTTGTAATAACAAGTTAACAAGTTATAACTTAATGAGGTAGTTCACCCAAAAATGAAAATTCTCTAATGATGAATGGTGACTGGGGCTAACGTTCTGCCTAGCATTTTCTTTCATATTTCTATAGAGGAATGAAAAATCATAAGGGTTTGGAACAGCATTAAGGTGAGTATACAATGACAGAATTTTCATTTTTGGGTGAACCCTTTAACAAATGACTACAAAAAACACAGAATTTTATGACAGCTCCAACTTGACAGTTGAGACACCATGTAAAAATAACCAAAATGGCAGCAGCTTTAACAGTTAGGTAGGTATATTTCTGTTTATTTAATTTTATTACAGCCAGTGTTACCTGGTGAGCATTCTTTGTTCTTCAATATTTAGCAATAGCAAATAAAGGTGAATCTGGATTTTGCCATAAAGAGCATTGCCATAGAAACAGTTCATTTCTAAGACAGAGTATCTGAACAGCTCAGAGCAGTCACGTTATAATTATTAGCAATTCCAACACGATGTGAACACAGCTTTAAACTGTGCATGTGAGTCATTAATCAGTGCACTAATGGTAGAAGTGGAACCATGTTTCCATTACAGACATTTAACTGTGCTTGGAAAGTTTTTTTGCTCGTTAGTTTTGACTGTCTTTACAGTTTAAAGATGCCATGATGTTTCCACATGTACAATCAAATCAACAATTTTTCTATGGAGTTGGACATAGTCAAGCCATAAATCCACTGAAAAAAGACTGGTTAGGGAGGGAGGGAGAGAGAAGGGGTTTAGTAGGCAGAAAGTAGAAGGAAAGGTGGATGTTGGTGTTGGCCGAGAAGCTGCAAATGTTTGACAGAGTGGAGGAAGACGGTAGAAGAGGGGAGAATAGAGCTAAGCTTTGCAATATATCTCCAGTAGAAAGAGAGAATAATCTGACAGCAATAATTTACATGTTTGGTTAAGAGATGTGGATAATAAACTATTCACCATTAATCAAAAATAGACCCTTTTAAACTCTGACAATGAAACTTCTGTGACACTTCACAACAAGACACTAGTGTAGTGTAGGTTGGGTTAGTTCACGCAAAAATGAAAATTCTCTCATTTACTCATCCCAGATATGACTTTTTTTCTTCAGCAGAACACAAAGATTTTTAGAAGAATATTTCAGCTCTGTAGGTCCATACAATGCAAGTGAATGGCCAAAATATTGAAGCTCCAAAAAGCACATAAAGGCAGCATAAAAGTAATCCATATGTCTCCAGTGGTTAAATCAATGTCTTCAGAAGTAAACTGGCAGGTGTTGGTGAGAAAAAGGTCAATATTTAATTCCTTTTTTGCTAGAAATTCTTCTCCCTGCCCAGTAGGGGGCGATATGCATGAAGAATGTGAATCGCCAAAAACACAAGAAGAAGAATGTGAAAGTTAACCTTTTCATGAGTAGGGTCTAAATTCCTCTGCAGTGCAGAGGAAGTGAGTGAGTTATTTTTGCACATGACACTGCACAGCCTGTAGAGGGGGGCAGAGTGTAGACGAGTATTTAAAAAAAAAAAAATTTGTATTATTATTATTTACATTTTTGATTTCTTGTCATTAAAAAAAATACTGTATATAACATAGTAAACATATGAACAAAAGGGTTATGTCTGCTGTACTGTTTTTGTTATTTCATTTTTATAGCTGTAAAAAACAAGTGAACAAATAATATCAGCATTCCGGTTTGCCTATGCACTTCTTATGACATCTCAAACATTGTGTGTGTGTGTGTGTGTGTCAAGCGCTATTGTAAACAGACCTGGCTGCATGCTCAGATAATCGCACTCGATCAGCATGTTTTCATTGTGAGTATATGAGTTTAAACTGTTATTGTGGTGCTTTTGTTTTAGTTTAGCAGAAAACAAACATTATATGCCTGAAAAGACTGTTTGAGTTGCTGTTTGTGTTAATGAAAACCACAGCTGCACCTAATCAGTAGACGTGGTTGCGTGCATGGGAAGGTCGCATTTAGATATGATGGCTGTGCAAGCTGTGAACTGTTATCTTGGTGACAATCTGGCTGTTTGTTACATAAAATAAACATATTATGTGCTTGAAAAGACTCTTTGAGTAACTGTTTGTTTGACAAATGACAACCGCTACCAATGTAAAAAAATAGCAGCACGCATCGGAGGAGGATCGCATTTGATGTATTGCCTGTGCATATAAGAGCTGTAAACTTTTTATCGTGGTATTTTGGTGAAGAGTTGGATGTTTGTATGTATATAAAATAAACTTATTCTGTGGTTTAAAAGACTATGAGTAACTGTTTGAGCGAATATATATAACAGACGCTTGACCAGCGCAAACTGTGTTGGCGTTAAAGCCGATTTGAATCCGCCAGCTTGTAACGTAACTGGCTGTTGCAGAAACACATATGTGTGACGCTTCTCTGCGGGGCCCAGTTATTAACTGTCACATATGTGCAAGATTGGGGAGTAACGAAATACATGTAATGGGATTACGTATTTAAAATACAAAATATAAGTAACTGTATTCCACTACAGTTACAATTTAAATCATTGGTATTTAGAACAGAGTTACATTCAAAAAGTATTTGGATTACTGAAGAGATTACTTTGCATTTTATTGTCATTTGTTTCATTTAATATTTAGTCCTTTCAGATGGAAAAATGTATACATATAAATGATGCAATCCAAAGTGCATTTGAACAGCGGTGAAGATGTGTTACATTCTTATGAGCAGACAGAGAATTAAGTTTGAAGTAAGTTTGGTGCAGAAGAAATAGAAATAAACCTTGTGTAATTGTCAGCTTTACACTAAGCTAAAATGCTATTTCTAGCCATTTTACCTGCACGTTATCAGGCACGATTATATTTTTTCATCAAGAAAATTCACGTTGGATCATAATTTCTTTTTTCTAGTAAGACCTTTGATATTAGGGCAAAAATCGTATTCTTGATAATAATTTTTGTATTGTTTTCCTGTAAAAATATCTAAAAATCCTTAAAACAAGATCAGTTTGATTTATCTTGTTTTAGAAACAACACTGCACAAGATATTTAGGTTTTTCAGAGAATGTATTTTTAACATGTATATTGTCTTACTGTACTGGCACTGGCAAAGTGAAAAAAATCTACCAGTGCTGAAGTAGAAATCCAAAGTATTTAGAATACGTTACTGACCTTGAGTAATCTAACAGAATACGTTTCAAATGACATTTTACAGCATGTATTCTATAATCTGTAGTGGAATACATTTCAAAAGTAACCCTCCCAACCCTGCATATGTGTGACGGTATGTATGAAAGGGTTAAAGTGGAGATTGACTGAGCATGGAGGAGAAAGGAGACTACTTATTTATAGTAAAAAAGGGCTTAAATATTGATCTGTTTCTCACCCACACCTATCATATTACTTCTGAAGACATGGATTTAACCACTGGAGTCTTATGAATTACTTTTATGCTGACTTATGTGATTTTAGGAGCTTCAAAATTTTGGCACCTATTCACTTACATTGTATGGACCTACAGAGCTGAGATATTCTTCCAAAAATCTTAATTTGAGTTCAGCAGATGAAAGAAAGTCATACACATCAGGGATGGCATAAGGGTCAGTAAATGATGAGAGAATTTTCATTTTTGGGTGAGCTTTATTGTATTAGGTCTCTTTAACTAACACTTAGTAATAATTGGGTATGTGGATAATAAGTGAATCTTTTTCTGCTGGACCATGGGTAGTGTTGTTGTTCACCAGGAATTCCACTATTTTAAACAGTGAAGTTGAAATAATGCAAACTGATTGCTTCAACAGAGGCATATTCCATCACTGAACAACCTGAATTCAAGGTAGCTCTGTATTTAAAGTTTTATAAGTTATTGTTAAAATCAATTAGTCTATGGAAAGAATGAATGGGATTTTTACTTCCAGAACCAGACTGTTGCACTCTAAAGCCTTTAGTTTACATCACAGCCATGAACATGATTTGCTATTGCTAGTTAGAAGCAGGTGGAATTGGGGGAGGAACATTCTCATTCTTGAGAGTCTTTGATTGGACAAAATGAGTGAAGTGTGATATTTTTGGTACTTACTCCAGTAAGAGAGTGACTGTCAATTTTAAATTTGTACATTATACCTGTTAAAAGATTTTTTGGCAACATTTAGGAGTAGTATAAAGATAGCTTCAAAGCTAATAGACAGTGGACTAAAAGCAACAAAACTCTTATTTTGAAATGAAACACTTCATACCGCCACAGGTTAGGAATGGACATGAGAACTAAAAGGGATAATAATTCTTTCTTAAAAGCCATTCTGTGAAAGCTTTTAAAGTTTGTTCTTAAGCAGACCATACCTGTCACCTGAGGCTTTAGTGGAAAGTGGAGCACTATCCTCTGTGACAATGTTTACATAAGGGTGATGCTGGGTGTGTGAAGGAGGGTTAAATTACAGGATATGTGGTCAGGCCACAAAAAAAATCTGCAAAGTAATGTTCATAAATATAGAAAAGACCTACAGGTCCCTTTCAATGGCCTTCCTTTAACCCTGTGTCTATTACAGGTCTATGATGTTGCCTTGCGGTGTAGTGGGCAGCTTCTGAAAGAGGCCTAGTGTTCTTCTGGTCAGGGAAAGAACTATTACACTTTAACGGCTATGTTTGTCCACGCTGCGCTCAGGTTAGAGAAACTCTGGTGTATTTGTTTAAGTCGTAGCCTTGTTTTTTTTATGCTACGGCCTGCACCACATTTTTGAAAAAAGCTTGAGTTAACCCAATGGTGGCTGGAGTGGACAGGAAAGCCACAACAGTATGATAACTTTGTACAACTCTTATTTCAATGGTTTTTTAATGTTTTTTTTTAAATGTATTATTATTTATTTTTTTATGTTAAGACCTGGCTGTCTATGCTTTCACTCGCCATACTGCACCAGTGTGAAAGGACATGTGAGCAGTGCAACTCATGATAAGTTTAGGTATTTACACTGAGTTCTGTAGACTGAGATTTTGAGCAGAATATGTGAAGTCACTATGTTTTGCGATACTGTATTCACAGGCAGTGGGCAAGTTTTAATCAACCATCTTTAAGCTACTATAAGATTGCATTGTACTTCTATGTACTGCATTATACTACTACAGTAGCACATACTGGGGCAGTTGACAAATAACATGGAAATAAACTTGAATTGGCAAAGTTTTAGGGTAAAATTTATCTCAATGTAAAATGAAAGTGTATATTTTACAGCCTGATCTCATAAAAATTACGTGAATGAGGCAACATTTTTGCAATATGATATTATGTGGTTTCTTACACATATTGCGGCAGTTCCAAGGTTAAATGACCACTGTGTGGGGCCAAAAGCGTGTTTAATTTTGTCCCACACAAATAGGTTTTTAAGGTTATTGCACCATCACATTTTAAATCAACAAAACCGACCTCCCTACCCTAACCTTAAACATAAACCTATCCAATAATGATAGAGCGAAAAACCGAAATGCTGAGGCAACTACTAATCATTTTATGGTGCTTCAATGACACTTTAGGTAGTTGACTATATAATGCAAATGTTAAAATATATTGCCTTACAAGCAGGGCTGTGAATCGATTAAAACATTTTTAAAAATTAATTGCAGTTTTCTGTGATTAATTACAATTAAATTATGGTACATGATACATGAAAAAAAAAACATTAAAAAAATCATCATAAATAGATTTACTTTATACTTTGTCTCAAAGAACTTGCATGAAATTGACTAGTCATCATTTATTTTAATTATTCAAATATGTACAGGTCATAATGTTCAGGGTTTTTTTTTTTTTTTTTTTTTTTTTTTTTGTGCGGATAGAATTAATTAGACACATTTTTACATGTATTAATCTTTGAACCAAGTACATGTATACATGCCATAAAATCAGTGGACATGTTGTAATTACAAAATCTTCTGGATCTTTCCAGTGGACATTTTTTAATAATATGATCAAATGGGCAGATTCGATTCATATCTAACTTTATTGGCAAGAGAAACTTAAGTGTACATGTGAATATATTATTAGACACTATACATACAGACATAAAACATATTGAATGCTGAGATTTAATGTGCTGAAGTTTAAAATCTCAAAACTATTATTTTCTCTGGTTTATGTTCAGTCTCACAAGCAGTGCTTGAAGTGGAAGAATAAAAGTGCAGGTACTCTCCGTGTTAGTATTAAATTAAAAGTTTTATTTTATTTATTTATTTTTTATTTTGGCAAATTATGCTCTGAGACTGCTTTTATTTGCAACACATGTTTATTTAAAAATAAATAAATAAATTTGGGGGGTTATATGGCAGAGCTAGATTATCCAGATGAAAACATTAAATCCATATTTTTCATTGTAACTAACCATTGGAACATGAAAAACAAAACACTGTTAATAATGTGTGTTTTTTTACATTAAAATAGTCAGGGGTATTTAATTAGAAGCAGGTGGATTTGGGGGAGGAACATTCTCATAAACCATAAATTCCTTTTTAAGATCTGGCTACAGAACAAAATTGACCTCTCACCCTCAAATAACCAATAGGATTCAATTAAAGTTACTTTGAGAATAAAAACATACAATGTAGGGTTATTGTTTTTTATAAAAACAGACAAAGAACATTTAGATTTACTAAAGTTTGTACAGTATATCTTTGACAATATTAACCCACATAAGAAAACAATGGCAATCTAATGTAGAACTGTGTATTTAGATAAAATAATGAAAAAATGCAATGCCTGTTCTTCCTTTTTCTCTATTATCCTCCCATTCAGGAGGGAAAAATGAGCCTTTCCTTGTCCTGCACATATGTTGAATTTGTGCAGGAGACATATATTTGGGAAGATAATCATTGGTAAATGGTGAACAAACTGATTTGATGATGTTCAGAATTGAGAACTCTGATACACGTCTGATTATAGAACCAAACACAATCAGGGTATATGCAGGTGTGCAAGTTTAATGGCACTTCACGTTTTCACATTTAACGAGCACGACTGACCCTGAACAGATGAGACACACCCGTTTTACACTTGAAGAATGGAAAATAAAAGCAAACGTTTGTGTATTTTCTTTAAAGGTTTGGCTTTCATCATCGATTTATCTTTTGTTGAAAAAGGTTGTGTATGAGCTGACATCACTTCTGTAACAGCTGTGAAGTATTTTTTAAGTCTGTAATTTTGACTGCACCTACTAAGCAATTTGCATAAATAAATTTTGATTGAATAAGACACGATAAAATGTGCTCACCTAAAAATTGCTGGTTCATATTTTAAAGAGCAGTGTAACTGAACTAAGCCCAGACATGCTTAAACACGTGCGCTCCGGTCCATCAGTTTCTGATGACCGCTGATGCTGTTGCACGTGCTGCTGAGTTTTGTGCAGAGAGCGCTCGGATGTTTAGACTGTGATGCAATTTTATCAAAATCCATCGGAGGGTCAGATAAACTGGTGGGCCATATCAAATCATCCACTGTATTAAATTAAATAAAGAAATCACATCATACCGTGTGACTCTGAGAAGTGGTGGTATGCAAGAAAAACTGCCGGTACTCTGTTGACTAAATTAGAGAAGTGCAGGTACTGCATACCGGTGAGTACCTACCCACTTCAAGCACTGCTCACAAGTATACCTAGCTTGCAGCTTGCTGAATGGCCAGGTCTTTGTCAGTCTCTATCGCACATACGTTGGGTCTTACTTGGGCAGTTTTGCTTTTGAAACTGGTACAGATGAAAGTGAGTGAGCGTTTTTGGGCAATGCAAAGAGATACAGCAGCTTGCCCATATCTCTTGCACACCTGGTTCACCACTTGCAGGTGAAGTCTTCATTCTCCGTACACTTAATCCACTCCCGTGTTTATTATGCCTGGGACATGCATCATGTGTAATGAATAAGCGTGCGCTCCTCCTCACAATCAGTTTCTGTGTTAGGATGTGCTGCTGAGTCAAGCGTGTACAGAAAGTGGGGAAAAACATTAGTGAAGTTTTGCCCATTGTACAAAGGTGCCTGGGTTCGTTTCTGACAGGCTACTCAGCCTTACAGGCTCTGATTAGAGTGGGGGCAGGGTTAGGGCATCTGCTGCCTGCCAGGAACGACTCGCGACACCTTTCTCCTATTGCGTGAAGTTTCATGAAGTAAAAAAAAGGATACTGCATTAATTGCATTATTATTATTTTTACGCGTTAAACAAAAAATATTATTGGCAGAAATTAACGTGTTAAATTTCCCAGCTCAACTTACAAGTGCACTATAGTAAAAGTGGTTAGATGTCATGAGCTCAAACTGTGTGAGGAACAGGGTGAAAAGTGAGTGTCTATGAGCTGATAACCTGCTGTTTTTTTGTGATTTGCATGAAAGGAAAAATAAGTCATTGTTGTTGTAGCGCCTCTAGTGTTTCTTTCACCAGGATACTGACATGATGCATACAACGAGCCACGTAAAAATTATTTTGCAAAAATGTAGGTATAGCAACGTGATTCTATGAGACCAGATTGATATTTTAGGTGCTGTAACAGGTGCTGTAACACTTTTAAACACCTTTTTCCCCTTCACAAGTTAATTTAAATGGTCCTATACAGTGACAAATGAATTTTAAATGGTAGCAATATATAATGTTAAAAATAGTTTTAGATTAAATGTAGCATGTCTACTCAACTTATGGCATATATACCCATTTATTCTTTTGTGGGAAACAGCTAAATGTAGTCATATTGGCATATTGGTGTATCATTTTTAAACTTTGTCAAACTATGACAGCAAGACTGAAGTCTTTAGGATCTCTAGTCTTTGAACATTTAACCCCTTAAACTCTGGTGCATTTTGGGGCTGCCGCCCGCAATTTTTCACACTCAAATTTAAAAGCTCACCATTCACACATACTGTGGACTAATTGCAAAAAATGTGTCTAATTTTTCAGAGAACCGCCCAAATAAAAAAAGACTCCAATTATTCATAAATATTATTGTATGTGTTTATGAGTGTTATGATAAACACAATATTTTTTGGGGGGGAAAAAATAAAATAAAATACATTTTTGTTGTCCTAAATTTGTAAACATGTAATTCTGGTTCTGTTCACTCAATCTCACTTTGAAAAGACTAATTTTATTCCACTAGGTGGCAGAAAGCATTAGAATTTTTATTTTTTCTCTATCACATTCCATCACAATATACAGATCTGAAATACAGGTGTTGCTCTAACGCATTTTAGCCCTCAAATATGCGCTCATCCATAGACATTCAGTCTAATTTTCAGTTCAAGCACCACCCTTGTTGTTTCATTGAATATCTTAGCCTCTGACTGGACTAGAAGCTCATTCTAGAAGTCATTTGAAAGCTGAGATCCTCCCCTATGCGATGATATAAAACATTTTATCATCAGTAGTCGAAAACATATTTTCTGGTGATTTGTTTAGCATGCTTTTCCTTCTGGATGTCATATTTTGTTCTGGACAACTAAGATATAACATTAGATTATTCAGCCAAGCAAGCTCACAGACATGTAAACAATTGCTAATTTTTTAGAGAACCTCCTAAGGTAAACGCAGATATAAAGTTTTTAGGTATTTGGGGCATTTAAACATTTGCTAAATGTCCTAAGATGACATCATAAGCTTACCCATCACTTCAAAGGAAAATCTGAGTGATACAGAGCTAACACTACAGCACAACATGCATTTTAAACAGTTCTCTAACAGCTCTGTTACACAAAATTTCCTCTGTGATACACTAATGGAAGACACAGAGATGTCTCTTTAAATATTTTTCCTTAGACCAGCATGTTAACAAAAATTAAATAAGAGAAATGGAAGTGAAGGAATGGAACAATAAATAAGGGCAGTGTTAGACAAACAAAATGCAGAAGGGAACTTTACTTGAAATATCCTCACATGCAAAATGGAAGAGTTTGGAAGGAAGAGTACATCGGATTGCCCATGCAGAGAAATTATTTCATTTGGCTCCTTTTGACAACACCAGACTTCATGTGAGGCACAGAAAAGGGATCCCTTTATGTAAACTTGTTAGGAACTTGTTAGGCTGCTTTTGTTTTAACGGTTAACACTTTTTTATTTTTTATTTATTGCTTAGTTTCTTCTATATTGTCTATTCCGCAGTTTGTTTTATTCATAACACAATTTCTTTAATTTATCTTATTTTTTCCTAAATTTGTATTTATAATTTTTACCTTTATTGCTTGCTTTTGTAATATTAATGTATCATTTCATACTTTAAATGTGTAAAGTTAACTTTTTTAGATGTTTTGTTTTCTTATTTTTTAAATGTTTAAAACATTTTATGTTTATTGCTTGCTTTTGTTAGTGTCTTTCTGCAGCTTGTTCATTCTTTACATATTTTCACACTTTGTGTATTTGTATATTTTTTTTTATGAGGGTTGCAATTGTGTTAATATTGTGTTGGCATATATTTTTCTAACATCTAGGTGTCTGTTTTTGTTAACCTGAATAAAAAAAAAAAATTCTACATTCTTTGCTTTTGCTTGGCTTTCTGTCTTTTTTTGCAACTTATTTGATCATCTAAAATATGAAAAATATTACATTAATTTTTGGGGTTGGTAATGTTAATGCTGTTGTCCAGCTGACATTTGAGAATTCTGGGATAACTGTAGACCAATTGTGGCTGCTTTCTGGGGCTTCAGGGTAAGTTGTGCGTGAGTTTTAAGTGGTGGTGTCAATTATTTGGTTGAGTTCTGGGGTGTGTGTTACATGTGCTTGGCTATTCTATGGCTGAAATCTGAGCATTCTGGTGTAGTTGTGGTCCAATTAATGTCTGGGTCTGGAGATACGGGGGACACAGGACAGTTGTAGGAGAGTTTTGGCTGCTTTCTGTCATGGGTCTGGTTTAATTTCGACAAGTGACTTTTGGGCCAATCCTGGCAGTGGCACCTGCAGCTGTACGGCCGTACGCACTGTGAGTGCTCTGATTGACCTGAGAAATATTTACTCTTAGAATATTTCACCAAAAATTAAATGTGTTCCGTATTTCTGTTGGCTGTTTAAAGAACTAACAATGCCCAATTTGTGAATTAATAATTATTTTGAGTCGGTTCTTTTCAGTGAAATAGCCAAACAGGCTTGCAAAACGGTCTGAATCGATTTTGAACCGCTCTCTCTCTGAATCATTTGGAGCTGTTTCTCACACAGTAAAACAGTATCGGGATATTTATGAATACAGCAAACAAACAGAGCTGAATACAGTGGAAATGTACCAACAATCAACTGAAACAAAAGTATTTTTGAGAGATGACTGATTCTTGAGATAAGGGACAAAACATGTCTTACATACAAAAGTAATCTTTATTTTAAAAATCAAGAAATTTATAACAATAAAAATACTGGAAAAGTTAAATCTAAAGGAAATGTGTATACTCAGGGCATTTTTTTACTTATATTTTAAAATAATTTCATTAGAATTGTTTTTAAATGCATGCTCTATACTTGGAAGCACATGTAACCTGTCCTCAGCAAGAGGTCACAATGTTAAACTGCTAAACAAAGTGTTTAAAAATGCAACAAATTCATAAATATAAATATCAAATGAAAGGTAGGGATCTGTAAGATATCAAACAATACATTAAGAAAACTTTAAATTATATATTCCATAAAAAACTGCCTATCAAAATGTGTCTTCACTTTGTGTCAACTCAAAAAAAATCCTGAATTAATCAGAAAATGTCCTGATCAGCTTTAACTCCGAGTACCCCTTTCCCACTTCCTGCTCATGGTGGATGCAACAGTAGAACACGTTGTCTGGTACGTTTGATATTTTATGTATTTTAAACAAACAATGTATAAATCTCCACGGTCACAGCTTCAACTTGTCAACTCTGTCATTCTCATTATTATATATATATATACATATATATATATATTGAATGTATTTTATCACTTAACTCCTGTACTGAACACCATTATTAGATAATTAAAGACTTTACACTTGTTGGATGAATCAAATTAAAATAGTACGCTTTTTGGTGCGTCTGACGGAGTTGACACAAATGACAGTAAAATGCAAGTTATGAAGTGAATAAATGTCAATTTTCAGAAGAAAAACAAAAGCGTTTTTATAAAAACCTGTTCCCTTACATCGTTTGTTAGCTGAGAACTTTGTCTACAAATATATCCATTTCAAATTAATTTAGTATTAAAAAATAAAAACTCAGATTTTAAACATGTTTTGTCCCTTATCTCAAGAATCAGTGAGAAATCTTCAGCTAGTGCTGTGTCACGTGAACAAGGGGCTGTTCAAACTGAACATGTTTTTGCGTCTGCTCGCAGTGTTTTTCAATCGTTTTCCATGTAAATAATCACTAGATGGATGTCTTTTGACAACTGCATCACGTTTCACTGTGTTTTTAGCATCTCTCACAGGTGCACTGCATTTTTAGACGCTGTGTCAAGTTAAAAAGAACTTCTTCAACTGATAAAAACGCATCTCGAGACTCCTGCGTTCTGCTCTATTCATTGTGGTGCGTTTTGCTTTTTAGCGCAAAAACACGTCTGTCTGAACGGTTACTGGAAGAAATGCTTTAGCCAATAGTTACATGAACGCTACTAGTTACATGAACGCTACTCATGCTCAAGAAAATAAAACAAATGCTCATCTCAAAGTCACCAGAATTGAATGCTTTGGTGTTGTTTTTTTGCACACACAAAAAATCTCACGGGGGAGCATGCCACCGGACCCCCATAGATATAAGGTTTATTAAGCAGATTTCTGTGCATACCCTCAGATTAAATCCTGCAGGCGCCCCTGAATCCTTGATCGTAATCAGAGTTTAATTGGTGCAGGAAAGGGCGGAATTGTCCGGAACGTTTTTAATAAATATAATATTATATATATATAAAATTTGTTGTCATTTCATTCTATTTCCTGCAGGCTGGCTCCAGTTCAGCTTTTTATGCATTTCATCTCCATCTAATGAGTGTGCACACTCAAAACACCTTTAAAGTTATTTAAAGATAATTACATGCTTTACAGCGTACACGCGCTCCGCAAGCCACTTCTGTTGCAGTGAGATTAGATCACAAATTATTATGTAACCAGTCCTCCAAGTGGGAAGAAACCTGTGCTAGTACTCCCCCTCGCCGTCCCCCAGCACAACACCGCACTGGCACCTTGCAAGAATAGCTGCTGGTACTGTAATGTCATTTTCGTCTCAAGCATATGTAACAGAGGTTGCGGTATTCTCCCGTTGATCAGGAGGGCGCGTATGCAAATGCGTCCTGCAGTATGGCGTCCCTTTGGGGTCAAAATTATGACTTTGCATCATGCACTCGTCTCACTCAACCTGAGGTCTGCATTTGCCTTAGCATTGTTTCACTCGCTGGTCTGTATGAACGTGACCTCTGCATCTCGTTAACGCACCATCTGCGTCTGCGCCCTTCACTCACTCGTCTGAATGAACGGATTTTCGGCAGAAAATAGATATATCACCTTAATACATATTGATAACTCTAATAATTCTAGTTCTTGTAAAATCAGACTGAATTAATGAAGTGTGTTGCTGAATGGACTCAGATATTGTACAAACTTAGTTAATGTGTTATTACGAGCCTACACCTAAAGTCTGTAAAATATTTTAATGTACACTTTCATATTTTTTTCAGCCCACTAAAATATTTTTTACTTTCATTTCTTAGCAGTGCAATTGGGGGCTAAAATGTTAATATAACATTAGATCATGACAAGGATAAAAACAGAAAGTCAAGAAAGTCAATCGAGGCTTATGTTTTAAGATGAAAACATGTATTATTGTTCTTGGTCTTTTTATAGGTGTAATTAAAGTCTCATTTACACTTGTTTCAAAATTCTTTTTTTTTAAAACTTTTTTCCAATGTCAGAGGCCAGTTATGTAGGACATTTATACCCTGATGAGACAGGGAAGCATTGGACTTGAAGGGAACTGTTTTGTATATTTATCTTGTCTTTGAAATACTTCAGGGGGTTGAACAAAATATGAACATGATAGAATCTGCCAGAAACATTTTACAGACCTTATTTTTTGGGGAGTTTGTAAAGCAGCAGCCTTATCTGTTTTGATACAAACAGACCCTCATACTGTTTTACTCATTTGTAAGTTGCTTTGGATAAAATGCATGTAAATCTAAACAAAGTTGCATGCATCAAACAAAATGACTGTCAATTTAAGTATCTTTTTATTATAATAATATATTATGTAATGCAAATTAATAAGTAGATTTCATATAAATGATAATAATTTTATTTATTTTCTGTCTTTGATCACATTTATATTTTGCCATTATGCATTTATTTATATGTTATATTTGGTAGAGTTTTAAAATTTAAGCATCTCTTTTCTCATTCTATTTATGCATTATACTGACAATATAACAATTTAATCTTCCCATGCAGTAGATAAACAAAAGAGTGTGATGCAATAAATTATTATTTTTAAAATATATTTATGTTCATTGAACATTTTGGCCAAGAAAAACACATAACATATAGGGGATAACAGGAACAATAGTTACGTGCTTAAAAAAATGGCAGACACAGATGTCACGTTCATTAAGACGAGTGAGTGAAGGGAAGTAATTAGGGCAGATGCTGACACGCTTCACTGAGCTGTGTTACCTACCGTGTAAGCGAAATTGAACACAAATCACTCCATTGCAACATGTGAATGATGTGTGACGTCTGCCTAGACGCTTCACTGACACACGTGGTTTCCGTGTCATCTGCGCCACATCTACGTCTCGTCTGCGGCTTGAATTTAATGGAGTAAACAGTAAAAAAAATTTTAAAAACCTTTAAAAAATCAAAACATTGAGTGACACGTTCAGTGAGATGAGTGCGTTATGCAAAGTCAGATTTTAGAGCCTAAAGGGACGCCATAATGCAGGAGATGCTGATGTAAACACAGAGAGCGTGCGCAACAGCTAAACCCATCCATATAGCGCATGATCATAGAGTGATAACAGATAATAGAGTGATGGTTGCATGATCCCATGGTGTTTATACTTGTGTACTATTGTTTGTACAGATGAATGTGGTACATTCAGTTGTTTGGAAATTACTCCCAAGGATGAACCAGACTTGTGGAGGTCCACAATTTCTTTTTCTAAGGTCTTGGCTGATTTCTTTTGATTTTCCCATGATGTCAAGCAAAGAGACAATGAGTTTGAAGGTAGGCCTTAAAATACATCCACGTGTACACCTCCAATTCAGTTCACCTCCTATCAGAAGCTAATTGGCTAATTGTCTAAAGGCTTGACATCATTTTCTGAAATTTTCCAAGCTGCTTAAAGGCACAGTTAACTTAGTGTATGTAAACTTCTGACCCACTGGAATTGTGATATAGTCGATTAAAAGTGAAAAATTCTGTCTGTAAACAATTGTTGGAAAAATGACTCATGTCATGCACAAAGTAGATGTCCTAAACGACTTGCCAAAACTATAATTTGTTAATATTAAATCTGTGGAGTGGTTAAAAAATTAGTTTTAATGACTTCAACCTAAGTGTATGTAAACTTCTGACTTCAACTGTAGTCAATTAAAAGTGAAACAATCTGTCTGTAAACAGTTGTTAGAAAAAATACTTGTGTAGTGCACAAAGTAGATGTCCTAAACGACTTGCCAAAACTATAGTTTGCTAATATTAAATCTGTGGAGTGGTTAAAAAATTTGTTTTAATGACTTCAATCTAAGTGTATTTATACTTCTGACTTCAGCTGTAAATGAGGATTTTTATTAGACTGCATTTATAAGGAATGAGAAGAGAGTTTCACCAACAAAGACACACATTGTGCAAACACATAATGCAAACATCATCAAACAAGTGGCAGGGGACAGAGTGGTTTACAAGGTTTTCTTCTTTGTCACAATGTTTGCAGTCTTGGGCATATGACTGGATAACTATTGTGCGTCTGTGTGTGTGTAAGAGAGAAAGGGAATGCAAACAGACACAAAAAGCTTTAGTGTCTGTGCCTGCTGAATCACTGGTTACACATCTCCAGATGAAGCCGGGCCGATCCCCTGGGCCAGAAGCCCAGCAGAGGGGTCTGGAAATTGAGCAGGGTTAGCTGAATGGCTCCATACAGCAAAAGAGAGTGGCTGTGTTGGTTGGAGCCAGAGCCCATTGAAGAGCTCAGCTGACCCCACACATTGAGTCAGCCGGGCTCTACTGCCCTTATCACACGCCTAGGTCACGACAAAACTCTGATACCAGCACAATGCCCCTCTCTGTTACTGCCAGATTTGCTTCAGTGTATGTGTGTGTGTGTTTGCATGTATTAGCTTCACTGGGTTACTCAGCCTTTTTCAATGCTATTTCTAATATACAGACTCGATAGATGGAGGAGAATAGCATTCGCATATTTTATTTGGCGGATGGACGGGCGGACGAGCGGACAGTCGGATGGACGGACAGACAGAAAGATTGTGAGTGAGAGCACACTTCTGGTCATTAATCACCTTAAAAGGCCTACACTTCTATTTTCCATTGCTGTGTGAAGAGATTCTCTGGACTCCTGGAATGACAAACTTTTTCCCCACTGCACTCTTCCAGATTTCCTGCTCTCCCTCTCTTATTCTTTTTCACCCGGCTCCGGAACTCGACAGGTGGCCCTGATCAACCCCAGCTGGAGATCAGGGTAGGGTTGCACCAGCTGTGCATAAGGTTTCATTTAAGTTGGGACGTAAAGTTCACACTAAGGGCTTAGTAACTACTAGTTAGTTTGTAACTAATCAGTGCTTAGTTTGGTTGCACCACCTGTTCTCAAGGCAAGACTTAACTAGTAGGTCCTAAGCTTTCCGTAAAGTAATGCATAGTCGCACAATATGACATTTACCTGAACTGATCCAATAAACAGCCTTCAAATTTGTGGACAGAAGTGTTAAAAAGCCGTGAACTCAATTTGATCTTGTACGGTTGATGTTCAAACTTTTTTTGCTCACGTAACTGTCAGCTGAAAAAATGATATCCCCATTAAAATATGATACATAATAAAAGTAGACTTGATAGTATATATGCTCTGTGTAAATAACAATATATAGGAACTGTATCTAAAATAAATAAGGAGTGATAAATAAATACTGATACATCAGGCTGGAAAAATAGACATTTATTCATTTTAATATCCTATATATATTTTGAATGTGTTGAAACTTGACACCAGTCGAAAACACCCCTGAAACTGCACCGTTAGAAAGGTTTCATGCTGAAGAGCTGCATAAAAGTATGTTTTTTTCTCTCTCGTAAATGTAAACGAGTGTAAATCTCAACATCATACTGTATGTCGAAAGGATTGAAGCCTGTCACGCAAAACATGAGCTCATTGATGTCATAAAATATCCGTCTGCTTTTTTATTCCAACCGTTACTCCTGGTCAGAGGCTGCCGTAAATATTTAGTTTATATGTAGGGTTACGTCCTACCTAAGTTTAATGGTGCAATGCTCAAATGTTTAGTAGTGCGTAAATTGTGACTTAGTGCCCATTTATGCCACAGCTAGGTTAAGTTGTAACTTATGCACAGCTGGTACAACCGGACCCAGAAGTTCACTAAACAGTACATATACCTAACCCAGACATGTACATCAATGTTAAGTGCTGGCATGCTGTCTATCCTATGTGTTTATGAGACCATCTGACCTGTCTGTCATCTGTTATGACTGGTTACTATATATTTTTATTACACGACTCTCTGGAATACTCGACTCTGATTGGTCAATGGCACCATCCAGTGGTCTGATATTGCTCTATAACAACCGCACATCCAGGGATTAAGATGTATCAGACCGCTCATCTGGGTAATGTGAGCCATCTCTCCAACTAGTAAGCTAATTAAATAATTTCAACTCAAATCAAGGTTTCATGTCCATTTGTTTGTTTATTTGGCAAGTAGTCTTGTAATAGGCTGAATAATGAACAGTCATTTTTTTGTCATTTTCACAAAATAAACACCAACAGAACTCCGGAGGTTGATTTCAGCAATTCAGCGATTTCTTTTTTCTCAAATAACATAATTTCAATGCAAATCAATATTACATGTCCATGCATTTATATTTTGATTAGTAGCCATGTAATAAAAGGGACAATGTACATTCAGCCGGTTGTTATCACAAAATAAACCCCTTCGGGGGATACAAGACCACTCTGCTTCGGAGTCCTGATCACACTGTTGGGCTTTGTTGTGCGATAACAACCAGCTGACTGTACATTATCCCTTAAAAAGATGTGCAGGTTATAATGTATTGTAGTTAATTCCAAATGTACAGAATTTGATGAATAAATTCTTGATGAAGTATGTTCTGCAGGTATGCAAGTGTGCAATATAACAACATGATCACACAGGAAATCGACATGCTGCTTCCGAAAGTTAATGTACCCTGAAATCAAACCATTCAGTCTAAATAGTGACAATTAATAACATTTCCCTTTAACATTTTTGCATCAATTGAAGTGTGGACACATTTTCCTGTACCACAACTTATAGCATGTTGTGCAAGCAGCCCCTTTCACACATACAGCCTTTTCCAGAAAATTTACTGCATTTTTCAGGATAGAGATTGTGTGTGAATACGATCTTTTTGAAAATACTGGTAAATTTTGCCATGGCAATTTCCCTTAATGAGAAGTTGTATTATAAATTTCCATATTGATGGTACAGTATGTGTTAACAACACATGCAGTATATTTATCAGTAAAAGCAACCCAACAATTTTCCTGTAATTTACCTGGTTGCATGTGTGAAAAGGGAAATTGAGTTCTGGTCTCGTGGGAACCAGGAAGTTATTGCGGTTAAATAAACAATGGTGAGCCCGATTCAGAGGTTGCAATTTCACTCAAAAAGTAAATTTGAACTCCGCTGGCAGTTAGGTTTATGGTTGGGATTTGGGTTAGGGGGAAGAGTTAATAAAATATGCATTCCTGTTGACTGTAATATAATCATTTATAACTAAAAGTACTGAGGACATTTCACCTGAAATCGGAGCACAGTTGTGCCCATTCGTTCAACAACACTTCAAGAGGAGAGTCATGTAATGCCATGCGAGGTTCGGACGTGTGAACAGTGAGTTCTGCGCACTTTGCAAGTTTTAACACTATTAATGACATAAACCAGTGAGATTCGATGCACTCTGTTCCATAACTGTTATAGGAGGATAATATGTCAAAGAATTAAAAATCATTGGGCTCTGTTAACATTAAAAGACACTTACGTGCTCAAGCTGACACGCCCGAGAAGGCCCCAAGCCAGGGAGTCAATTTGGTTGGAGAGATTCGGTGAGAGATGTTGAACATGTCGGCAATGCTGACGAAGGTCGTTGCTGACTTGGAGGATCTTGTTGTAATATGTCGAGCGATCACTGCCATGGAGACTAAATTCTCTGAGGTGGTTACAAGAGTGGGGGATGTCGAGAAACAGATCTGTTATCTGGAGTCATCGGAGAAGTAATTATCTGCTAATCTGCTAGTGACCATGGTAGATTTGGAGCATGTCTGGGGGAAGTTGGAGGACATGGAGAACCGTAGCCAGTGGAATAACATCCGTATTGTTGGAATTCCTGAGGGCGAAGAGGGACAGTATATGGTGAAATTTCTGGACGGGCACTTTCCGAATCTGCTTGACATAACAGGCCATAAGCTAGAAATCAAGCGTGGTCACAGGGTTCTGGCTCGGCGATCTGCTGAGGGAGACAGGCCCCGATCAGTTCTGGCCAAATTTCTGAGATCATCCGATATAGATCTTGTGTTATGCAAGACGAGGAGTAAAGGAAGGCTTTCTTGGAAAAACCACAGCATTTTCTTTTTCCCAGACTTTGCGAATTCGACAAGAGAGAAATGTGATCGATTCAAGGAATGCAAGAAACTTTTACATCAGCGGAAGGTCACTTTTGCACTGATATTCCCAGCCATATTGAGAATAGATGCTAAGGATGGCTGTAAAACATTCACATGCCCACAGCAAGCAATGTCCTTCATAAAGTCAATGGAGTGAGCAAGTTATTTTGTGGTACTCACGTTGCAGCCGAGTGGACCGACTTACTAAACATTCACTTGACTGTTCGAGGAAACTGAATGCTTTTTTTGTTTCTTTTTGTGCTGGTTCCGCCTAGCGGCTGGAGGTTTTTTTGTGGAGTAACACACCTTCAGGACAGTTTGGTGGATGAATCTGCACACTCTTTGTGCTTATGCCTCCTATTGGCTTGAGTTTGTTTTGTGGAGTATTTCTTGCAAGACATTGGAGTGATTGGGTCATTTGTTGCACTCATGTATCAGCCGAGTGGGCCGGCTCACTGAACATTCGTTTGACTGTTCGAGGAAACTGAGTGCCTTTTTTTTTCTTTTTGTGCTGGTTCTGCCTAGCGGCTGGAGTTTGTTTTATGGAGTAACACACCTTCAGGACAGTTTGGTGGATGAATCTACACGCTCTTTGTGTTTATTTCGCCTATTGCCTGGAGTTTGTTTTATAGATTATGTTTTGTTGTGTAATTCTGTCTCACAAAATTTGTATAGAAACACAGGACTTGAGCAATCCGATGGCAAAGTTTTCACGGGGGATCTCGTAGGCGTACATGGACTGTTTGAGTTTAGAGGGATGGATGCCAGTTGGCACTGTCGTGTGCAGGATTAATGCACACATTTTTCTTTTTTCTGTTTGTTTGGTTCTGGGGGAAGTTCAGGGTTTGATTGTTGCACTAATGTTGGAATGTGGTCTTTATAATTTTGTTTTTGACACAATTTATTTTTTCTCATATGTCAAAATATCAACTATTAATATGAGTGGATTGTCTCTCTTCACGTGGAATGTGAATGGGTTGGGGCATCCCATAAAAAGAAGGAAGGTTATTTTTTCTTCTTAAGCGTAAGAAATATGATGTCGTGTTTCTTCAAGAAATGCATTTTTCCCTGCAGGAAGCTGAAAAATTTGGGAAGATATGGGGTGGACATGTTTTCTTTAGTGCTGGCTCGAGTAAGAGCGGGGAAGTTCGAATGTCTCAAGCAGATTAAGGATAAATTAGGAAGAGTCATTATTGTTTTAGCAGAAATTCAGGGGCAAAGTCTTATTTTAGCTAATATTTATGCACCTAACGTTGATGATCAGGGCTTTTTTATAGATCTTGAAGGGATGTTGCAAGCTGCTGGCACCCCTCATGACATAATATTGGGAGGAGACTTTAATCTTTTGATGGATTCACAGAAGTGTGCAAGCCCCCTACAGCAACACTGACGCTTCACAGAATGTGTAAAAATCTTGATCTTACAGATATATGGAGACTTTTGAACCCATCTCAAATCAAATCAAATCAAATCACATTTATTGTCACACAGCCATATACACAAGTGCAATGGTGTGTGAAATTCTTGGGTGCAGTTCCGATCAACATAGCAGTCGTGATAGTGATGAGACATATACCAATTTACAATAACATCAAATTAACACAACACAATTTAAAGTCTAATATACACATAATTACACACAACACAATATACAAATAATAACATACACTGTACAGTATACAATACGCACAATATTGATACACATTATTCAATAAAAATAAAAAATAAAAAAGTATATATAGTAGTATATATAGAATGTACAGTAGGTTGTATTGTACTGTATTGACATTCAGGCTGTCGGTTGATAGTAAGTTGTTAAGAAAGAATATATATAATGATAATATAATTTATGACAGTCCGGTGTGAGATATAAGAGTAAGAGTAATAAAGTGCAGTGCTGATGTATTTTGATCGTGGGAGATCAAGAGTTCAAAAGTCTGATTCTGATTTCTGCCTGATGATAGCAGTTAGAACAGCCCATGGCTCGGGTGGCTGGAGTCTCTGATGATCCTCCGAGCTTTTTTCACACACCGCCTTGTATATATTTCCTGGAGGGAGGGAAGCTCACCTCCGATGATGTGTCTGGCAGTTCGCACCACCCTTTGCAGGGCTTTGTGGTTGTTGGCTGTGCTATTGCCGTACCAGGTGGAGATGCAGCCAGTCAGGATGCTCTCTACAGTGCAGGTGTAGAACCGTGTGAGGATGTGGCGGTTCATTCCAAACTTCCTCAGCCGTCTCAGGAAGAAGAGGCGCTGATGAGCCTTCTTCACAACGACTTCAGTGTGGATGGACCATGTGAGTTCCTCAGTGATGTGGACACCCAGGAACTTGAAGCTGCTGACTCCCTCCACTGGTGCTCCATTGATGGTGATGGGACTGTGTTCTCTGTCTTTTCTTCTGAAGTCCACCACAAGCTCCTTTGTCTTACTGACATTGAGGGAGAGGTTGTGCTCCTAACACCAGTGTGTCAGGATGTGCACCTCCTCTCTGTAGGCTCTCTCTGTTTCATCATTGTCAGTGATCAGACATACCACCGTCGTGTCATCAGCAAACTTAATGATGGCATTGGAGCTTTGTGTTGCCACACAGTCATGTGTGTACAAGGAATACAAGAGTAGGCTGAGAACACAGCCCTGTGGGGCTCCAGTGTTGAGGGTCAGTGATGAGGAGATGTTGCTGCCTATTCTAACCACCTGGCGTCTGCTTGACAGGAAGTCCAGGATCCAGCTGCACAGCAAGCTGTTTAAGCCCAGAGCCCAGAGTTTCTCATCTAGCTTGGAGGGCACTATGGTGTTGAATGCTGAGCTGTAGTCTACAAACAGCATTCTCACATAAGTGTTCTTTTTTCCAGGTGGGAGAGAGCAGTGTGTAGTGTAGATGCAATGGCATCATCAGTGGAGCGGTTGTTGCGGTAAGCAAACTGCAATGGGTCAAGAGAGAGAGGCAGCACAGAGCAGATGTAATCTCTGATTAGTCTCTCAAAACATTTGCTGATGATGGGGGTCAGAGCAACAGGACGCCAGTCATTTAAGCAAGTTATTTTTGATTGCTTTGGAATAGGCACAATGGTGGATGTTTTAAAGCATGTGGGGACTACAGACAAAGAGAGGGAAAGGTTGAAAATGTCTGTAAAAACATCAGCCAGCTGGTTCGTGCACGCTCTGATGACGCGGCCCGGAATGCCGTCTGGGCCCGCGGCTTTGCGGATATTCACCCGTAGGAAGGATCGTGTTACATCCGCTACAGAGACAGAGAGTGAACTAACCTCTGTAGCTTCAGCCGCGAGAGCTCTCTCCGTGATGGTGGTGTTATTTCCCTCAAAACGAGCATAAAAAGTATTTAGCTCATCCGGGAGAGAGGCAGCGGTGTTCATGGCGGAGTTTTTATTTCCTTTAAAGTCCGTGATGATGTTAATTCCCTGCCACATGCTTCTAGAGTTGGTGGTGTTAAACTGTCCTTCAATCTTGTTGCTGTACTGGCGTTTTGCTGTTCTGATACTAACATAATACTACATAACTGGCTTGTTTATGCTCCTCCGCATTCCCGGATTTGAAAGCGGAGGTCCGCACATTAAGTGCCGTGCGAACATCGCTATTTATCCATGGCGTCTGGTTCGGATAGATCAGTGTTGTTCTGGTCAGAACAACGTCCTCCACGCACTTTTTGATGAAACACATTACGCTATCAGCGTAAAGCGCGATGTCATCAGAGGCAGACCGGAACATCTCCCAGTCTGTGTGATCAAAACAGTCCTGTAGCGTAGAGTCTGATTGGTCTGACCAGCACTGGATCGTTCTGAGGGTGGGTGCTTCCTGTTTCAGTTTCTGCCTGTAAGCGGGCAGAAGCAGAATGGAAGAGTGGTCTGATTTGCCAAATGGTGGGCGGGGGAGGGATTTGTAGCCATCCCGGAAGGGAGAGTAGCAATGGTCCAAAACCCGGTCCCCTCGTGTGTTGAAACTAATGTGCTGGTGGTATTTTGGTGCGACTGATTTGAAACTGGCTTTATTAAAGTCCCCGGTCACAATGAACACGGCCTCAGGGTGCGCGGTTTCCTGCTCACTTATACTCCCATACAGTTCCTTGATTACCCGGTCTGTGTCGGCTTGTGGGGGAATGTACACAGCAGTGATAATGACCGCTGTGAATTCCCTCGGTAGCCAGAATGGTCGACACAGAAGTATGAGAAATTCCAGATCAGAGAGCAGAAAGACTTGATAGAATGTACGTTCCTCTGATCACACCAGGATTTGTTGATCATAAAACATACACCACCACCTCTGCTTTTACCTGAGAGGTCTTTTGCTCTGTCTGCTCGGTGCACGGAGAACCCCGTGGGTTCAGTGGCTGAGTCTGGAATCTCTGGTAGGGACTATACATTTTTTTTCATCAGTCCATAAGATTTACTCTAGAATAGATTTATATATATATATATATATATATATATATATATATATATATATATATATATATATATATATATATAAAGTCCCTCATTTCATCTGTTGTTGATTTGTCATGATTCACTGTTGTTTGCCTTGTGTTTCTCCCCGTCATCTGTTCCTCCCAGACTACACTTACCCGCCCTCATCACTGCCAGCTGAACTTGATTGTTTTCACCTGTCTTTCATTTACTCATTACCCATTGTGTATATATGCCCTGTTGTTTGCATAGTCCTTGTCAGTTGTTATGTGTTTTGACCTCCTGTTCATTGACCCTTTCCCATCGTAGATGTTTTCTCTGTTCCTTTATTTTTCCCATAGTGGATGTTTCTTTTGTTCCTATGTTTACCCCATTTATCTATACTTTATTTACTTTATTAAATACTATTTCACTGCACCTAGATCCAGCTCTCGTGACTTCCTTCCTTAAGTTACAGAACAACTGACACCTCCCATGGCTCCGCCTTCCATGATTCCACCCCTCGAGCCTCCCACGGCTCCACCTTCTACGGCTTCGCCCCTCGAGCCTCCCATGGCTCCACCTTCCTCGGCTTCGCCCCTCGAGCCTGCCATGGCTTCACCCCTTGAGCCTGCCACGGCTTCACCCCTCGAGCCTGCCATGGCTCCGCCTGCCATGGCTTTGCCCCTCGAGCCTCCCACGACTCCGCCTGCCACGGCTTCGCCCCCCGAGCCTACCAGAGCTCCGCATTCCACAGTTCCGGCTTCTGAGTCTTCCACACCTGAGTCCACTCCATGCCATGTCACAGCCACGCCTACATCTACTCCGTGCCCTGTCGCAGTCATGCCACAGTCGGCTCCATGCCATGTCTCAGTAAAATCTGTGTCCGCTCCACGCCGTGTCACAGCCACGTCTGAGTCTGCTCCATGCCATGTCACAGCCAGGTCTGAGTCTGCTCCATGCCATGTCACAGCCACATCTGAGTCTGCTCCATGCCATGTCACATCCACGTCTGAGTCTGCCCCACGCCATGTCACAGCCATGGCTGAGTCTGCTCCATGCCATGTCACATCCATGTCTGAGTCTGCACCACACCTTGCCATGGCCAACAAGCCGACACCCATGCCTGCCATGACCAATTAGCTAATACCCACACCTGCCACGGTCAATGAGCTGACGCCCACGCCTGCCACGGCCAATGAGCCGACACCCACGCCTGCCACGTCAAATGAGCCGACACCCACGCCTGCCACAGCCAACAAGTCACTGCCCACACCTGCCACAGCCAACGAGTCAAAGCCCACGCCTGCCACGGTCAATGAGCTGGAAGCTTCGTCCGTCCCAGAGCCATGTTGTCAATCTCGTCCATCCCAGAGCCTGCGTTGCCAGCCTCGTCCGTCCAAGAGCCTGCGTTGCCAGCCTCATCTGTCCCAGAGCCAGCATTACCAGCCTCGTCCATCCCAGAGCCAGCATTGCCAGCCTCGTTCATCCCAGAGCCTACGTTTCCGACATCGGCCTCCCGGAGGAGGAGGAGAAAGGCTTCCGTTTCCAAGTCTCTGCCCATGTACACGACCACAGAGGTCGTCTCCATGTTTCTGCCCATGTACATGACCACGGAGATCGTCTCTGTGTCTCTGCCCATGTACACGACCACAGAGATCATTTCCAATTCTCTGCCTGTGTACATGACCATGGAGGTCTTTTCCAAGTCTCAGCCCATGTTCATGACCACAGAAGTCAGCTCTGAGTCTCTGCCCATGTACACGACCATGGAGGTTGTTTCCAAGTCTCAGCCCATGTTCACGACCACAGAGGTCGTCTCCGAGTCTCTGCCCATGTACACGACCACGCAGGTCGTTTCCAAGTCTCTGCCTGTGTACATGACCATGGAGATAATTTCCAAGTCTCAGCCCATGTTCATGACCACAGAGGTAATCTCCGAGTCTCTGCCCATGTACATGACCACAGAGGTCGTCTCCGATTCTCTGCCCTTGTACATAACCACGGAGGTCATTTCCGAGTCTCTGTCCATGTTCATGACCACAGAGGTCGTTCCCGAGTCTCTGCTCATGTTCATGACCACTGAGGTCATCTCCCAGTCATCCTGGACTCTTAGCCTTGAGTCTGCCACGGCTCTGCCTTCTACAGCTTTGCCCCTCGAGCCTGCCATGGCTCCTCCTTCTACGACTTCGCCCCTCGAGCCTGCCATGGCTCCGCCTTCTACGGCTTCGCCCCTCGATCCTGCCACAGCTCCGCCTTCTACGGCTTTGCCCCTCGAGCCTGCCAGGGCTCCACCTTCTACGGCTTCGCCCCTCAAGCCTCCCATAGCTCCGCCTTCCATGGCACCACCCCTCCTGACCCTATCTTGACCCTGTGGTCACCACCCAGGCATCCTGACCAGTCCCTACCCTGAGGGGGTCTCCTGGCCATCCACCTGATCTGCTTTGGTCTTCTGAGTCTCCTGGCCGTCCGCCTGATCTGCTCTGGTTTTCTGGGTCTCCTGACCGTTCGCCTGATCTACTCTGGTCTCCTTGGTTTCCTGGCCATCTGCCTGATCTGCTCTGGTCTTCTGGGTCTCCTGGCCATCCGCCTGATATACTCTGGTCTCCTGGGTCTTCTGGCCATCCACCTGATCTGCTCTGGTCTTCTGAATCTCCTGGCCATCCACCTGATCTGCTCTGGTCTCCCTGGTCTCCCGGCCTTCCGCCTGTTCTGCTCTGGTATCCTTGGTTTCCGGCTCCATCTTGGCCCTGCCTCCCTGACCAGCCTTCCTTGGGCTTCAGGAGCTGCCCATTAGAGGGGGGGGGGGGTTCTGTCATGATTCACTTTTGTTTGCCTTGTGTTTCTCCCCTGTCATCTGTTCCTCCCGGACTACACTTCCCATAATTCCCTGACCTCATCAACGCCAGCTGTCCTTGATTGTTTTCACCTGTCTTTCATTTACTCATTACCCATTGTGTATATATGCCCTGTTGTTTGCTTAGTCCTTATCAGTTGTTATGTGTTTTGACCTCCTGTTCATTGACCCATTCCCATCATAGATGTTTTCTCTGTTCCTGTGTTTTTCCCATAGTGGATGTTTCTTTTGTTCCTGAGTTTACCCCGTTTATCTGTACTTTGTTTACTTTATTAAATACTATTTTGCTGCTCCTAGATCCAGCTCTCATTACTTCCTTCCTTACATTACATGATTGCTCAATTGGAAACATTTTAGTCTCAGATCATGCCCTGGTGTGTTTAGAGGTGTTGTCACATATGGAGTAAAGGAAATCATATAGTTGGCACTTTAATGTATCTCTTTTGCAAAATCCTGAATTCCAACAAATGTTAAAGGCTGAAATCAATGTTTATATGGAGACCAACTGGTCATCAGTATCCTCTGTGGGCGTAGCTTGGGAGGCAGTTCTTAGGGGCTGTATCATACAGTATGCCTCATTCACCAAAAAATCCAAAGCACGAGAACTCGTGGAGTTTGAAAGTAATATTAAAAGTGCTGTGGCAGAGCTGAAGTGCCGAATCTCGTCTGATGGCCTCAGAGAATTGACCTGCTTGAAATACAGATATACTGTAATACTATTTTGTCACAGAAGGTGGAGTTTTGGCTATTCAGGGCAAGATTTTGAGTAGGGGGACAAGGCAGGAAAACTACTGGCTAGATATATAAAACAGAGGGAGTCCATTCCCTCAGTGAAATCTGCTTGTGGTTAAATATTTACCTCAGCCATTGATATTAATAATGCTTTCAAAGAATTCTATCTTGATCTCTGTAGTTTCACGTCTTCTTCTACTGATAAGGCTATTAGAAATTTTGTGGAACCATTAGAACTTCCTAAACTGACTGCCGAGCAAAAATATTCTCTTGATTATGAGATAACTTTGGAGGAGCTTGGCGAGGTAATTAAGGCCTTGCCTACAGGCTAGGCTCCAGGGCCAGATGGCTTTGTTGCTGAGTTTTTTAGATCTTATGCCACAGAATTGGCTCCACTTTTGCTAGAAGTTTATACGGAATCATTAAAGAATGGAAAGCTTCCACCAACCAAGACGCAAGCCCAGATCCATCTGATTCTTAAAAAGGACAAAGATACAAGTGAGTGTAAGAGTTACCTCCAATTTCCCTGATCCAGCTAGATGTTAAAATATTGTCAAAAATTTTGGCTAACCGATTAAGTAAAGTTATGACATCTCTTATACATATAGATATGGTGGGGTTTATTCAGGGCTGTAGCTCTTCTGATAACATTAGGCATTTCATCAATATCATGTGGTCAGTGGCAAATGATCAGACTCCGGTCGCTGCCATCTCACTTCTTGCCGAAAATGCATTTGATATGGTAGAATGGGATTATCTTTTTAAGATTTTGGAAATGTATGGATTCGGGAATACTTTTATTGGTTGGATTAAGTTACTTTATAGACATCTGGTAGCTGCGGTACAAACGAATGGATTAATTTCAGATTGTTTTACTCTGGATAGGGGCACCCGGCAGGGTTGCCCTCTTTCCCCATTATTGTTCTGTCTTGCCCTGGAAACATTAGCAGCCACAATAAGAAATTAGGAAGATTTTCCAGGGGTGGTGGCGGGAGGTGTGGCACATAAGCTTTTGCTTTACGCAGGTGTTATTTTATTATTCGTCTCTGACCCTACTAGATCTATGCCTTGCCTCCACAGAATTATTAATTCATTTTCTAAATTCTCAGGATACAGAGTTAATTGGTCTAAATCTGAAGCTTTCATTCTGATAGCGTACTGCCCGGTAACAGCTTTTCAGCCGGGCACTTTCCAGTAGCCTAAACAGGGCATTAAGTATTTGGATATTTTATTCCAAGCAAATTTGTGTGATTTAGTTAGAGTTAATTTTGACCATTTAATAAAAAGATTTTCGAGCGATGTGGGCAGGTGGGCTTCATTACATTTATATGATAAAATGAATTGTATTACAAAATTCAACTACCTGCTATAATCTCTCCCTATAGATGACCCCTCTCTTATTTCAAGCAATTTGATAGCATAGCGAAGTCCTTCATTTGGCATGGTAAATGTCCCAGACTACATTTCAGTAAGTTGCATAGGCTGACTGACAAAGGTGGGCTAGGCCTACCCAAGAATTTGTTTTATTATTATGCATTCGGTCTCAGACATTTGGCTCCTTGGTTGCTTCCACCTGAGTGAGCCCCTCCCTGGTTTTGTATTGAACAGGAAGTTCTTGCCCCTATTTCGCCATTACAAAGCCTTTCTATCAAACTAATCGGAGAAGTTAAGTTACACCCTATTATCTCGCATTTGTACTCAGACAAAAGTGTCCAGAGTGTTTAATTCAGACATTTATTTAAATGTTGCCTCGAGCATATGGCTGAACCTAAAATTATGTATTAATAAATCCCCTTTCTGCTGGTCATAGTGGATTGTGAGAGAGGTTAATACACTAGGTGACCTATATGAGAGTGGAGTGTTGAAATCCTTTGATAATTTGGTTCAACATTTTGGGATTCCCAGATCTCTGTTCTTCAGGTATTTACAGCTGCGCCACCTGCTCTGTACTATTTTTGGGAGTAGCATACACCCCCCTAAAGTGGCAGATACTCTGGGAGTGGTGATTACTGCTTTTGGAAAAGGTCATGAGGCATCAGTGTATTACTCCCTGCTAATTCAGGGTCTGGGGGATGGAGCTTTAACTTCTATCAAGAGATTATGCAAGAAAAATTTAAACTTGGTATTTGAGGAGGGACTGTGTGCTAGGATTCTAAAAAATGTCAAGTCTACATCTAGAAATGCAAGGGTGCATCTTATGCAGTTTAAGATTTTACATCGATTCTATTGGACGACCTCTAGATTGTATAGGCTTGGTCTGAAAGACACACCCACCTGCTGGCGATGCCAATCAGAAGATGGAGACACAACCCATGTTTTTTGTGGTGTGTTAAGATCCAAGATTTTTGTTTGAAGGTTCAGAGTTTTATGTGTGATGTATTGGGCACTCAGATTTCATTTTGCCCCAGACTCTGTATTTTAGGCGATGGGGCGGTCATCAATATAGGGGATAAACACGTAAAAAATTGGGTCCTAACCAGTGTTATGATCGGCAGACAGATTGTTCTAAGGGATGGATGGAAGTCGACTGGAGCGCCCTCATTTCAAGTGTGGTGTACAGAGATGGGTAGGGTGGCAGCATTTGAGGAAATGTCATGTAGAAGGCTGGGGAACTTAGATTAATTTGATAGGAAATGGGGCAGCTATTTGGCATTCTTGTAGGGCTCTCGGGGAGGGGCAGTGGAGAAAGAAGTATAGTTTTAAATGTGTGTGATTATTATTATATATATATATATATATATATATATATATATATATATATTTTGTTTGTGTGTATACACGTGTGATCACAGGGTTGTTTGTTGAGGGTAAGGGGGGTTGGGGATTGGTAGGGGTAATAGTATTGTAAATATTGATTCTGTGAAGATATGTTTTGCTTTTCTTTGTTAATTGTATGAATCAATAAAACTGTTAACCAGAAAAAAACAACACTTCCTGCCTCACCCAACTGGAGCAGTGATTCGAGTGATTTTAGCAGCAGAACTTTCACAGTGTGATCAGTCTGAATTTAAGTACATTCCCGGTCATACTACATACTAACAACAACCACTAAAACAATTTACTCGGGTGTTGCTAAAAAATAAAAATTTATCCACAAGGAAATATAGCATTTACATTTGAAGAGGCGCCAGGCTCAGAGTTTTCACTATTTTTTATTTTTATTTTTTTTTAACTGGTTGCACATTTCAGATAACTGCACACTCAGCGGATGCTGAACGTCATCTGATATTTGTTCACCTATTGTATTATGATGCTATGTATTTGGATATTCTACTCATCTGACATACTGCTTTTGCATACTGTGTAGCAGGGAAGTACACATATTAAGACTAATAATTAAGGCTTCACTCTGAAAACTGGATGCACTGAAAGCTGGTTTGAATTAGTCTTGTTTGCTTGAGGAGGTGTGTCAGCGCTGTTGCCACCAATAGCCTTGTCTCTGACAAGGCTCATTTATGCTATGATTCAGGACCAAGTTATGCAAGCACCAGGCATAGACAGCCAGAAGAATCCAGAGCTCCAGCCAGGCACTCACTCAATGCCCTCTCTCTTCTAACTTGTTCCTTCCGCTTTCCCTTTTTCCCAGTTGTGCAAAAGTCCCAAACTGCTGCCAAACAGAGGCCATTCCTTTTGTCCAACTGTATTTCAGAGAGATAGAGGGCATGGGAGAAAGAATCATAACCAGTCTGCACGCTATCATCCTGCCTGTACCCTATTGGCTGTCTGGTCAGCAGCAGGTGTCCTATCAGCGTAAGTGAGCTCTGTGTTTAGTATGGATTAGGCAAGCAGGGCTAGGGATGTTCCCAGGTAAGATACACTCATATCCAGGCCAATGGATTAGCTTTCTCTCTATTGAAGTGCACCAGGGCTTCACTTTGGCCCCCATGTTTTCTTCCCTACTTTAGGTTTAGGAGTTGAAAGCTGGGGCAGTCTTGTCCAGTTTATTATCCTGACTCATGATTGTGCTGAGAGTATTAAAGTGGAGAGGGTATTTCAGGACACAAGCACAGAGGTTGCATTGTGTGGACACTTGGAGGCAGGTGATATACAGAATGTGGAAGAGAGAACAGTGATGTATAAGTAAAAGACAGAGGTGTTAAAGTGATAGTTCTGAAATTCTGTCATATTTTACACACCCTAATTTTGTTCCATATCCGAATGCCTTTCTTTCCTCCATTGAACACAGATGTAGATGTTAGGCAGAATGTTAGCCACAGACATCATTAAGGTTAATCTTTTTTCAATACAATAAAAGTAAATGGTGACTGAGGCTAACAATCTGCCTAACATCTCCTTTTGTATTTCAGAGAAGAAAGACAGACATATGGGTTACATGAGAATAGTAAATTACCATTGTCTTTTCTTCACTTTAAGACACTGGACTTTGTGCTCCATTCACTTCCATTCATAAGCATGTGAATGTTGAAAAGTGAAAACCTAAGCGGATGTGATGAAATTTTTCACTGCATACCAAAGTTAAGTTTGGTGAACTCTGACTTGTGAATTTGTGTAATGGCATGTAAAGACCAACAGAACCAATAGAAGACCAAAATTTGACCTCTTGGCACAATAGAAGGAATACAAACCTCAAAACTGAATGGTTTGGTATAGACAGTATATTTTACCAGTTTGGATTTATTATTTTTGGTTATTTGTGAATTGTTTGTTTTTGTGTTTTTTTTAGAACAATAAACTCACAAACAATGGTAAAAGAAAAGGAAAAGTCAAACAATAAAGAAAAGCAATTGTCAAATGGATGAAGAAAAGCAATTGCCAAATGCTTTTTAAAACACAATTTATAAGGTGCATTTAAAAATAACTTATTAATGTGCTGTTTTTTTTTTTTTTTTTTTTTGTGTGTGCTGTTTTTTTAGTACATTTTAAAACATGAATTAAATAAACAATTTGAATGTGCTATTTATTTGTCCATTTATAAATTGGTTTATTTATTCACATTTAAATGTGTATATTAATTTGTCCATTTATAAATTGGTTTATTTATTCACATTTTTATTTTCAAATTAATAGATCGATAATTTATTCCTTCATTCTTTTGAAAATGGCACTCCTGGGCTTCCATATAAAATAGGGCCCATCATGTTTGTTATATTACTTAAGCCTCGTACGATAACAAACTTGAAGTTTGAGAATGTCATTTGTGGACAGAGAGCTAAAGAAGTGTGGGGGGAGGAAGAAATTAACCTTTTCATGAGTAGGGTCTTAAATCCCCTGCAGTGTCCGTTAGCGTGAGTTATTTTTGGGATGTAACACTGCACAGCTGGTAGAGGGGGGCAGAGTAGACGAGTAGTTTTTTTACTAAAAAAATTACAAGAGTAATTTCTTGTCATAAAAATATAAAACAAAATACTGTATATAATATAGTAAACATGTGAACAAATGTGTTATGTCTGCTGTACTGTATTTGTTTTATTTCATTTTTATAGCTGTAAAAACAAATGAACAAATAATATCAGCAGTCTGGTTTGCCTATATCAGGGGTCGGCAACCTTTTTGACATGGAGTGCCATTTCTTATTTTCCTGGTCAATGGCTGTATCATAATCACCACCCGATGATCTTGTGAAAGTGCTTTAATGAAAGAAAAACTGTCCTTTTTTACAAAATTAGTTAACACAGTTAATGTCACAAATTTGCTTATTTGATTACTGATCACGAAATTGTGTGTAATCTTAAATATTTCTTATATTATGTCATAAATTTTTCAAAATCACACAGAGGGGTAATCATTAGCATGCAAGCAACAGAGAGAGAGGAGCAGGCTATTTTATTCATATGAAGTTTTTCGCACCTGCATTTCAATGTACATATTGATGTAATCCGTCCTCATGATCACGCAGCTTGTTTTCATCAGCTGAATGGGAGGCTAAACACAATTAAGTGTGACGTGACTCACGCTGCGTGTGCAAACCATTCACGCATCACAAGCCGTCTTTTTAGCCCTTTTCGGTGAATCGCACCTGCAAAATCCAAAAATTTTATTTCCAGGTTTAATTTATATTTTGAATAGATTTTTTAAGCCCATGATATGGGTTTATGTTTTCTTTTTTAATCATTTAATATAATTTTGAGTGTGACCATTGTTTAAGGAGGGTGTACCTGTATGTGAAATCTCAAGGATTAATAGTGCTGTTCTCCTTATTACACTGCTCTGAAAGCAAAAAGAAACAAATGAAACACTGAATGTAGGCTGTTATTTGCGCAGTCTGACCGAAGCAAAGC
Organism: Myxocyprinus asiaticus; assembly: GCF_019703515.2. Taxonomy (NCBI): domain Eukaryota; kingdom Metazoa; phylum Chordata; class Actinopteri; order Cypriniformes; family Catostomidae; genus Myxocyprinus; species Myxocyprinus asiaticus. The sequence continues at coordinate 30,516,799 of NC_059355.1, forward strand.
GGCGCTTTTTTACTTGCGCGATTAACCGAAAGTGAAGCACTGCCGGCGAATGTGATGTGCGAATGGCTTGTCTGTTGGGTATACTGCAGTCTCGTCACATTTAAACTTTTTGTTCAGCCTCCCATTCAGCTCATGAAAACATGCTGCATGATCATGAGAAGGATTACATCAAGATGTAGATTGGAGTGCAGGTGCGGAATTCATATAAATAAAATAGTCTACTTCTCTCCCGCCGTTTCTGGTGTGCCAGTGATTCACCCCTCCACACATACCCCTGGCCTATATGCACTGTTTGACTTCTCAAACATTGTGTGTGTGTGTGTGTGTGTGTGAGACAAGCACTAATATAAACAGACTTGGCTGTGTGCATCGGATAATCACACTCAATTAGCATGTTTTCACTGTGAGTATACGAGTTTTGAACTGTTGTCATGGTGCTTTTGTGATAGTTTGGCTATCTGTCTGTTTCAGAAAACATATGTATTATATGCCTAAAAAGACTGTTTGAGTTGCTGTTTGTGTGAATGAAAACCGCATCTGCACCTAATAATAAGCAGACGTGGCTGCGTGCATGGGAAGATCGCATTTAGATATGATGGCTGGGCATATACATGCTGTGAACTGTCATCGTGGTACTTTGGTGACATATTATGTGTTTGAAAAGACTCTTTTGTTTGTTTGACAAATGACAGCTGCTATTAATGTAAACAAATGGAAGCATGCATTGGAGGAATATTGCATTTGATGTATTGACTGTGCATATAAGAGCTGTAAACTTTTTATCGTGGTACTTTGGTGATGAGTTGGATGTATGTATATTATATGATATTTTCTTATTTTGTCTATGCAGCAACATGAAGTCCACAACAAATTTCCCTTCGGGGACAATAAAGTATACTTTACTTTTATATAAAATAAACTATAAACTAAAATTATTCTGTGGTTTAAAGGACTGTATTAGTAACTGTTTGAGTGAATATAAATTACAGATGCTTGACCTGCGTAGCCTGTGTTGACACGAAAGCCGATTTGGATCTGGCAGCTTGTAACGTAACTGGCTGTTGCAGACACACATATGTGTGACGGTATGTATGAAAGGGTTAAAAGAAAAGTCAAGGAAGATAGAAGGTGTGGAATAATTCTGTTCCATTTCAGTTCAAGCCATAAGACAAAATTAGATTATTAATAATTGGGTCATTGACAAATAAGGTGGTCTAAGGTGGCAAAAATTTGAAATATATAAAAAAAAACACTTGTTGAGTTCATAGAAATATACTGTCACATTGTGTCCAATTTGGGTTCACAATATATATTCAATCAAATATATATACATGACCATGTGTGCACAGCGTGGGGCTACAACACAGTCCAAAAGTTAGCAATAACATAATATACCTGCATGTAATAACCAAATATTTGTATCATCCTACTAATTATTTCCACTGTTTGCAGTCTTCTGAGTTAACAATAATATCCCCTCAGTGAATAAGTGAAGAAAGAAATCACTTTCTTATCCACAAATGGCTAAATAAAAATCAACAATATCCTTATCTATACCATTTCATCCGTATAAACAATTCATAAGTTGTAACATTTATCTGTATGATTTTGGCTCTCTATATTTTAATATGTTTTAGTAAATCAAATAATGATTTTTCAATAAGTAAAACACTACAGCCAGTATGAAATAAGATTGCAGAAGTGAATGAAGCTACATCTATGGTATCTCTCTGTAGGGAACGAGTTGTTCACTAAGAGTTTGGACTCTACTTCAAAATGCCAGACACCCAAAATAGTGCACTATAAAATGTGTATGTGGGCGATTTCAGACACAGCTTGGATAAAAATAGCAATCAGGAAGTAGTCATTCCAAGGCAGCCGAGTGGATTATCTAGTATAGGCTACATTATATTTTTGTTAGAAGTTTGTAAAACGCCAAGTAAGAGCATCAGTCATTTTTCTTTGCTGCTGAAATGGTAAAGAACAACATCAGTGTGTATGTGTGTGTGTACACTGTTATCATTATATTTCTGTAATCATGTTTGAAACATAAAATAAACACATAATTTTGTTAAAAAGAATGCTTCAGCAGTTGTTTCTGTGAACTCCATCGTGAGTCTGTCTCTCTCAGTGTGGGCATCACGGAATTAAAGCATATTTCAAATCTGGAAGCTTGTGATTTAGCTGTCAATTCCAAAGAGACAATTATGTGATGCTATGTTACTAGGCACTGATCGTCTGTCACAAATATGTGATGCCACGTATGAAGAGGTTAATGTATTTTTGAAAAACTTAATAAATCAAATAAAAAATGAGTCACATCATTGCCCCATTACTTATTAATTGTTGCTTTTTAGGCACTTGAGTGAGTTTTTGACAATAAATTAAAGTCCATTCTACATAGTCTACATAGTCAGCTGTCTTCTACTGTAGCATCCTAACAGAAATGGAACCTCATATGTTTGATTTGGAACTTGGAACATATAAGAAGCATAGGCAGCAACTGTTTGCTCTGTTTGTGTTCAATACAAATACTACTCACACACAGGAGACTCCACACACATTTGATTTCAATCCAGGTGTCAAGAAAGCAATGATACAAGAGGCCTACTCTAGTAAGCATAAATGTACATAGCACACTCAAATTTGGATTAAAATATTCCGTTTTTAATTATTAGACATTATTAAAGGACCTGATAGCAGTCGCAGAACACTCACCACCTCAAACGATCGTGAAACTCTGCATAGGGAGATAATTTGAAAAGTGCTGGCCCTGAAACTGTTTTCATCGCTACTTTTCTAGTATTGAATGAACTGTAAGTATTTTATAACCAACATTACTCTCGTCATATTAGATTTATTTTCTCACTGAGCTCTGCATAATGTATTATGAGACTGCTTTCTCTGCAAAGGATGCTCCCTTAGAATATGGCTAAAACAAGGTCTCTTAAAAAGCCACATAATTAGGTTGCCTACCTTTTGAAACAACTTTTGCATGCGAGTACACCAATGATGCTTTTAAATGCTGCCTAGGGAGGCATCTTACTTGGTTTTGGAATAGAGCACTGGTATGTTTACCAAGTATGCTCACCAATGTTCATGAAGCATTGTGTCGTAATGCATTGCACTGCATCACTTCAGTCTTCCATGATGGACTTCACAGAGGATAAACTGCTACCAACTCTAACAGTAAGGCCTGGGATACTTCACTGTCCACTGCCTGCACCTCGGGCTTAGGATGGACTCCACCGAAATAAACCAGCAAGCTTCCAGCCGGACTATGAGGCATACCTCGCTGCCTCCGCCAGCATCATCATGGTCATAGGATAGACTAAACTCTCATATAATAGAATACATAGATGATAAATTAATAACAACTAAAGCATTAATCAGCAAAATAACAAAGGACACTGCATCTATGTACACTTCTGCAAACAATTTGGAATGGAATTCATAGACAGTTAATCATAAAACTTATATTTCATACAAAATTATTTTAGTTTAAGCATTTGCCAACAACATCTACTCAGTTTACTTCCTTAAAACAAGACTTGTATTACACTAATACCGTCGTTGTATTCATGCTTTTGAAAAGATGTGTACTGTGAAAAGTGCTATACAAATGAATATGGCTTGACTTGACTAGTGAGAAATTCTCAGGACTTCTAGGCTCACTACTTCAACACCTTTTGACTCTCATTTCTCTCTCTCCGATGATACTCTCTTTAAAACTTTAAAAACACAGCACTAATAAGACTCAAAGAACAGTCGTTATGTTTCCACATAGCGTCAAAGGGAATATTACATTTTGTTGATGAAATTCAGCACCTTTTTGCACCTTCACAGAACAGAGTGACCTTGTAAAGACCTTTTATCGGCTGAGACAGAGAAAGAAGTAGTCAAAAAGTCACAATATGGCAAAGAATCCAAGATGTACTTGTTAGAAACATATTTGCCTTCATTCATAGCAATATAATAGTCAAAAAAATAAATGTCAGTTCAATGAGTTAGAAATCAAGAAACTTGACCATTAATATTCTTTGCAAATGAGGTCTTTGATCAGAGTTCATGTAAAAGACATCCAGGCCTCTACAGAGGGGCAATTAGTTTGGTAATGCCCCCACGTGGAGAGAGTTTGGAAGGCCTCTCAACACGGGGTCCTCTTCATTAGCTCAGCAGCTCTCGTTGCTGACTGACTCCGGGTCAGCTCAGACAAGAGAATTAAAAAAAATCCATTAGGCTGTAATGAGAATGAATAGCTGACACTGGTAACAAGCCAGACTGTGCCCCTCTGTTGTCTCTTGCCGATCTGCCTCCTCCCCACTCACCTTTCTGCCCTCTTAGACTGTGTTCAGAACTAAATGAAGGACCACAAGTAACCCCGCTGCGCTTTCTACCTGGATCAAGGTGGATGTATGTGGAAAAAAATCTCTTGTGATGTTGTTTCATGCCCTGCTTTCGGCTTGGTGCTGGTCTCAGAAGAAGCAACATCCTGCCAGGCCTTGGATGGGGGATTTGTGTTTAAAATGCATGCATGGAGCCCAGGCTGCCCCATAAGGCTTGACAGCTAGCCGTGTGGGCCACAGTCAACTTGAGTTCAGCCTTTTGAAAAGTGCTGGCAAGGGACTGGACAACTTCCTGCCACACAGAGATGAATGAGGCCAGTATGGCTCTACTTTGAGAAATGAAGAGTGCAGAGGACTTCATGGGCAACACCTGGCAAGAGTGTGGTGTCAGTCTGACCCACATGCGGTCAGCCCCAATGGAAACATGAGTGAGAGTTAAAGAGGCAAGGGAGTAAGAGGAGATGCTCTTGCATCAATTCAAGCCTCACCTAATGTATTCAGTGGTATGCTTCTACTTTGGTGAGTATTTTGCCAACGAGTTATAATAATGGCAATGCTCCAAAGATTACTGCTCAGCAGAATACTGATCAACTCATAGCAAAATATAAAAAGATAATATAATAAACACTCAAGAAAGAGGGTCAAGGTGCTCTCTTATGGATGGGCACTGAAAATAAGCATTTGAGAGAAGTAAAAATCCCATTGATTTTCTCTTTAAGGAAAGTGATTTTTAATTGTAAAAGTTACCCAATGACACAAATGTGTGTTTTCTCCAGAAGAGGTTTTGTATGTTGGTTTCAAATACCTAGTTCAAAACCCTCTTAATTTAGAATAATTTTGTGAATCCTACCCTCTAAAATAATTATTTTATCATACTTTTGTTATAGCTCTTGGGTAAACAAGCAAACATAATCAAACCACACTGGAATAAATTAAGGCAAGGGTCAACTATATTATGGAGGCAGATTTTTACCAAAATGTTTAAATGTGTTTTTAGGACAATGGTATTCTTTTTTTTTTTTTTTTAAAGTTAGGTTGTCACATTTTTATCACGGCAGATTGTCACAAGTTTTTTAAATGTCATACATTTATTTAAATGTATTTTACAATGTTTGTTGGCCAAAACAATGCTTTGATATTGAGTGCATTACCCTGTCCATGAATTGCTTTAAGGCCTAATGATTTTCATTTTTAAACTTTGAAGATGTTCACATGAAACCTATGCCTCTGGTTTAAAGGCAGGTTCCATTGTGACAGCTTAACCCATATCGTGTGATAGCATGCCCAGCTATTGAAACAAGTTTTTAAAAAGTACATTTTTGAACTGCATATTTTATCCTGAGTAATAATGGTGAAAACGTTCAAAAGCTTTTTTGAAGTCAAAACTTCAAGGTATGTGGCTATACTTTAAAAAAAATAAACCTACCATGAGAAATATTAATTGGAGTAAAAAGTGTGACAAGTAGCCCCAGTCTCCCCTATGTCTTAATATTTTGCAATAAACTTCAAAAATGTAGTTTCTTTACTCATAATTAACAACTTTAAATTAATAGTTTTATATTTTTCCATCATTTTAATTTGATTACGTCATTCACAATATTCATGTTATTGTACTGTATTTAATTCCCTCATTAAAGTACACAGTCTTGTACCTTTGTCTTTTTGTCTGATTTTCATATACTTTTCTTGCTTCAAATCAAAGTGTGTAATGCTGTGATTTACCTTGGAGCTGGTTGGTTTGTTTCATCTTTTTAATGTTTTTTTTTTTTTTTTTTTTTTTTTTTTGTACAGAGAAAATTAATGAGAAAAATATACTTCTGGAACCAAAACAGCAAAAGAAATGGGTGGGCACTGTTGCGCTCTATTGTGGGATTTTATTGTTTTGGTTCCCTGTCCTTGAGCGAGAATTGACTAAGACTTCCCAGTTACTGAGAATGTAGTTCCATTTGAAAGGCTAACACATATACATAATACATCCATGTGTGCTATTGTGGCTGGATAGAAAGCCCATTGTCCCATGCCATCAGACAATATGTTTTCAATTACGCCACTATGGTTGATCATATCAGTGCATGTCACAAACTGCCTCTCATAAATTACACCACATAAAAAAAACTCATTACCAGCTTTCTGATTCATAGCATGACTCACAGTTCATACAAATTCAATCCGAAATTTGCTGTTTCGACACAATGTCCCTTTTAATTGCTGCTTTATGAAATCAGGGACATTATTTTGCGAGGCCACTGATAGCATGTTAAAAGCCTACAGCTGTTGTATCTTGGGTATATCTACCTGAAAAAGAGACACATGGGCAAACATATACTGTCTGAACCCTCAATTTTAGAGCAACACATTTCCTTAAACTTACACTACTAACAATATTTACTCTGTGACCCATTTAAGACACGATGGGTTAGCTGTAGACAGAGTTCACTATAACAGATTTAAAAGCCCATTACTTCAGCCATGAAAAAAGGAGGCTTGGCTTAGAGTTGGCCATACTTCAGAGGAAGCCATATCTCTTGTTGCACTGTGATTCATACCCTACCTTCCACTGTCAGGATAACCACAAATTGGGAATCTTGAAGAGAGCATGTAAGGAGCCACAAAGGCCAGAAAAATCCATAAAGGAAAATAAAGTAAAAGGTAATAATTTCTCCATCAGATGCACAGGTAGCCAAAATGCTGGAGTCATGGGGCTTAGCAGTGGCCTTGTTCAAGAGTTATCAGAACTCACATGGGAATCACTGGAGTAATAAGGGAACTGGCTAGCTCTTTATCTCTAGAAAGAGAGGGAGAAGGTCAGAGAGAGAAAGAGAAGTAATCAGAGGTATAGAGAGGAACAGAATAGAACAAGGTAAGAGGGTTTGCAGACAGTGCCTTCTTTGGGTAGCTGTATTTTTCTCTCTTAACCCTTTGACACGTACGATCACACTGGTTTGATCATTCCAGAGTGGTCCCTGGGGCGTACGATCACACTGGTATGATTAGAATGTTCATGTCAAAACTAACTGAGAAACTCACCAAATGAGCTGTTGTGCCGCTGCTGCTAAATAGAGGAGGACTGGCTAAGCACTCATCATTTATGTCTGAAACAGCCATTCGAACAGTCTTTCCAACCTTAGGATGTGTCTATGTTATGTTACGAGCATTCAAACAAGTATAGAAGAATACAAGTTTACTGTCCATATACATACATTGTGTATAATAGGGGAAAAACTAACTAAGAAACTCACCGTGCTGCCAGTGCTATGGAGAGAGAAAGACTGGCTAAGTGCTTGTCATTTATGTCCAAAATAGCTGCTCAAACAGTCTTTTCAAACACATGATAAAATAAATGTATGTAATGGGCATTCAAATAAACGCAGAGGTATTAGAATACAAGTTCACATTGGTATACGACAGCAGCAAAAATAATTGAGAAAAACAATCACCTTTCAAACGTAATGTTTTATTCACATGAAACAAATATTATGTTGACAGGCTCTGGACTCTGAAGTCTGCATTGCAATGTAAACAAACATGGCCATAGTCACAGCCTATCAATAATTGTGTTTATCTCGATAATAATACAATCATTATAAAAGTTATATAAACATATATGTTTGACATATTTGAGAATCTAATAACAAATTGGGTTAACCTCCTCGTGGTTGCTATAATGTGGCTCTCGCTCTCGGTGGGGCACATGGTGAGTTGTGCGTGGATGCTGCGGAGAATAGCGTGAAGCCTCCACATGCGCTAGGTCTCCGAGGTAACGCGCTAAACAAGCCAAGTGATAAGATGCACGGATTGATTGTCTCAGATGCGGAGGCAGCTGAGATTCGTCCTCTGCCACCCGGACTGAGGCGAGTCAATACGCCACCATGAGGACTTAAAGCGCATTGGGAATTGGGCATGCCAAATTGGGGAGAAAAGGGGGAGAAAACAAAAAACAAATCACCTTTGACAGGGCAGTCTTACGATAAAGAGGTCACAGTAATGACTACATCATGAAAACGTTCAGTCATCCTTTGGATGATTCAGTCACAGGCTTGGCAATCTTCTGATTTTTTGTGTACTTTTATATATATTAGTTTAGTTATAGTTGAATATGGCATCAGAGTGACATTTAAAATACTAACAAAGAGTGAGGTTTTGTGATGCAGGCAACAGACCAAGGTGGACATTTTTGTGGTGCAGGCAAAAGGTCACTATAGGGACATATTATCATGATGGTGTGTTGCTTTAAAGTGCTGTCTTTCCACACATCTCCAAGGTCTATGAATTGCCCAAATCCTGATGTGCACTTACAGGTCTGTCTCTTATCTTTTCCAGCCAATGCTCAGCATCTACATCGCACCCAGACTTATCTTCAGGGCATTAGATGAAATAAGACAGTTTAGTATAATGATATCTTGAAGAAGAGTTCATCTGTCATAAGAGAGTGCGATGAGAGCTCAGAGCAGTTACTGTAGATGATGTCCTGACTTCCTGGACCTCTGAATGAGCCTGATCATTATATCTGCTATCATTAGACAGCCAGGAGAGCAATGTACGCTTAAATAACACTAAGCTCCTCTTTTCACTCTGAGTGTGTGTTTTAGGGTTGTCTATTGTAATTAAAGCAACAGACAGTTGCCCCCATTATTAGACATGTTAGTGAAGTCAGATGGGAAATACACACGTGCGTTTGTATGTGCGTGAGACAGTCTGTCGAGTCAGCATTTTCTAGGTCATCTCCCCAAAAAATGAGCTCTTTTCAAAGTTTCACACAAGTCTTTTATCTAAAAAATACGTTCATCTGGCAAGCATTGCCTTTGTCATAGCAATAACTTCTATCTTATTTCATGATTTTAATTATTCCCTAAGAGACTAAAGCAAATTGTCACAAGCTCATTAACAATTCCGCGGAGGGATCAGATAACCCTTCGTTCTCTATCTCTCTCACTCTCTCTTTCTCACTCGCCCTGTCCAACTCATGCAGCTTTTCTGTGCCCTGTCACATTTTCCCCCTCTCTACTTCTCAAATCAATGTCACGCACAGGCAGACAACTTTGGAGTCAAACTGCGGTCACCACACTCTCTTGCATCATTTGAAACTGAAGGGGGTTGAAACTGAAGGGAGTTGAAACTTCCAGCGCATTTCATATCTCAGTCTCTCAACTTCATAACTTGATGAGAGGGCAGAGAGAAGTTTCTTGTTAAATTTGAAGACTTCTTGAGGAAATGGAGAGTAGATTTCAAACCTTCTGTTTAACTGCACTCAGGTTCATTGAAGGTTCATCATCATAGTCACAGCTAGAGGTGAGAAGAAACTTTTACCCAGTTAACATTACAAAACAATTTTCAACTCTGTGTTCACTCAGTTCACTCAGCGGTCACTTACATTAAAGTAGAAGAATGGCTAAGAATGTTGTAATATTGCACTTACAATATCATTTATATATTATACCTAAAAGTATTAAGAATGAATAAATATTACATTTTAAATATTGTAAAAAAATTAAGAATATTTAATTTCAAGAACTAAATATTAAACATTAATATGAACAGTAAATAATACAAATTAATATAAATATTAAAAATGAATATAATTATTAATCCTTATTGTATAATATTTATTATAAATAAAAAATACTAATATAAATATTAATATAAATAATTAATTGATATTAAAATTATAATGTTCAAAAAATATAAAATCTTTAAAAAAATATAAATTGTATAAAAAATTACATTTTTATAATACATATTTAAAATTGAGAAAAAAATAAAAACATATTAAATAATAATATAAAGCATAAATTTGCCATCTGATTTTATGAGATGACTATTTCATTGTTCTTTGTAATTAAATAGTCATTAGACTGTAATAAAACACACATTGCATTTTATATATATATATATATATATATATATATATATATATATATATATATATATATATATATATATATATATATAAACGCAATGTGTGTTTTATTACAGTCTAATGACTATTTAATTGTATTAAACTTTACATTGGCTTTAAAGGTTTTAGATCAGGGGTTCTCAATGGGGGCGTAATTAGTAGAGAGAGGGCATTAGGTTACAAATGGGGGGTATTTATCATTCATAATAATCAAATCTATTGTCAAGTTCCTCTTTGCATTAAAACGTTTATTTAGATTTGGAGTATATCAGTTGGTTCTCAATTATACAGGTTGGTATGCATTTGTACCACTGTTCATCTGATTTTGAAGTCTAGCGACACATCTGAAGTATTTGTTTTAGCAGCGTCAAATACACAGGTGGAGGCACAACCTCAGCTAATGCACCTGTATGGCTCTGTAGATGGACGGACAGAGCAGCGCAAGCTCTTAAACTCACAGCTTTGCGAGAATCAGTGAGAAGCAAGGCACGAGAAGCGGAAATCATTTGAATTCGGCACAGAATTCTACATCACCACCCTTGAATTTACTATAGTAACACTAACTGTACTTTAGGAAGAAATAGATTGATAATAAATATTATCATATCACTAATTCAGCTCTATTAAATTTGTAATAGGCTACATTAGGGGAGTGAGGGAATATAATTAATTTTTGTTACAACTTATAAATATTCATATTTTGTATTTATTGTTTTAACATGTGTTTAGAGTAGGTCTACTATTTATAATTACAAAAATGCCACAGTTTGTTTTATAGAAATCATGTTAAATCTAACCATGGTAGTGAAGAAGATCCATGCTTCCATGTGTTTACTATGGTCTTTTTACAGATACCACTGTTAAAACTATAAAAATAAATAAATAATGAATAAATTAAATTTTGAAATGGGGGGCATTCATGGAAAAAAGGTTGAGAATCAAGTTTTTGATAAATAACTGTTTACAATTTTTAGTGAAAGCATTGAAAGCAGTGGAAGCGTTTTCTTGATTTCTCAACAGCAATCAGCAATTTTTATAATCTGAAACTATTTCAAATAGGTATAGTTTGAAAAACACCAATCCTATGCTTTAACTATCCTTTGCAGTGCAAGCCTGTAAACAAAAGCATCCCTTAAGTTTTGTTGTGGTACATCCACTATCATTAAAGTGAACTATGTTCAACATGTTGCTATGTGGTCAAACTGCACAGAGCAAACACAGAATGTAACAGTAATAACATTACTCCCTCAATATTAAGCAATAGAAAGATACAGATCAATGTAGTCTTCTGATGATATTTAGCTACTCTGACTATAAATAAACCTTTGTTTTCACATTCTAATTGTCCCAGCATGTTGACTTTTGCATGAATCATTTGATTATCTCTATTCAATACAAAAACACGGTCATTATGTATCAAACATGACAAAGAATCAATGGAGATGGATGATAGTAAACTGCATCTGGACATTAAGGATAATCTCAAACACAGACTCTTCATAAATTACTGGTGGATTTGATAATCAAATCACAGTTATGCACTGATCAATTCAAACTCGGTAACCTAGTGTCTCAATGGCTAATCATCTCAAAGGGTAAAAGGCCACTGTGTGTGTGCTTGTGTGTAGTCATAATTACCCCCACTTTTGAACAAAACCCAAACCCTAAGAATGAAATTTCGATGTGTAACTGATCCCACACCATTTGTGCAATGGATACAAATGAAACCTCAAATCATGCTGTCTTGCTTAGGTGTGCTATTATTTTTCTAAGTAATCAGACTTTTCATCTGGTGGACAATAAAAACAGGACGAACAATCCCATAGACTTACATTGAATCAAGCCATAGTAGACAGGGGGTTTAGGGGGTGGTCCCTTATAACTTGTGCCAGAAACCAAACAACTTTATGACCCAGGACACCATAGCAACCACCTAGCAACACCCTAGCAACCACTTAGGACACCTTAGCAACTGCATAGCAATCCCTAGCATCATGGCGGACTTTTTCACATGCAAGCATCATGCACCTTTTCTTGAGCAAATCTAATGTTTTATTCAGTTTGGCTAAAGTGAGTTTCTAAAGTCCTAAAGAATCGCTACCATTGATCAGGAAAACATTAATGTAGCTTAAGGGCTCTTTATAAATGAGCACAATTATTTTTCTAGTTCGCTTTCTTGCCTACATGAGCATCCTAGTCATTATTCACTATCGTCCCCTGACTCTCACCAGCAAAAAATAGAGTGGCTGTAGGATTAAATGAGATTCATCCCTCACTTCACCAGTCTGCAGATACCCTGCTGCTGTGCAGGCCCTAGTGGGTTTCCACAATGGCAGTGATGGTAGTACAGTAAGCCATTCCTGGCCAACTGGGTGACAGGTCTCAGGGTTCTGGCTACCTCTCTTGGGAATACCAGAAAGAAGACCCTCGGAGGAGAAAACATCACACTCCATAAGGACATGAAGCCAATGACATGTCCTCTTAACAATTCAAGTAAAAAGTGGAGTGCAGTCATCTTAATTACACATACTGTTAGACTGTCACCATGCATCTCTGCAGCTGTTTCCTCTATGGTTAATTAAGACACTCACAAGCCCTGGGCAAACCAATAAATGCCGTTAGATACGCAATGGCATGTAGAGTCAGCATTTAGATAAAAATGAAAGAGAGTAACTGCCGAAAGTCAGAGAGATTGACCGTAAATATCACAAAGTATCATAATGATTCAACTTTAATAGATGGTTTTGCAAACACTATAAAATAAAAATGCTATAAAATAGCATTTTATCAATCTTATCACATTTTTATCACATTCACAGATGCTGTGTAATGTGAATTATTTTGCACCTATATAAAAACACACATTAGACCAACAATATTCCCTCAAATGTTGTCCCAACTAGCCTGACATAGTCGTCTGAACAATTTCATACAGAAGAATGTTGCTGATTTGTGAGTTCCCAGCATGCACTGCAACATGATGAATATATTATGTGGTTAGTGTTACAGGCTTATTTTTTGCAGAAAACTTTATTTATGCTGTTATTGTTGTTTTTTGTTGCCACTATTGGTCAGTTCTTGTGTGGTGGTGTTAGGAACTCATCTTTGAATGAGGTTTGTTGATTGTCAATGTTATTGAGGTTTGTGTCTTAAGTGTTCTATTGTGTCTATGTCAAACACTGCTACCTTGTCTTGCAAGGCATACCTTTCTTCAGAGGTTAAGATTGCAGTTAACTTCATGTAAAAGTGTAATTGAAATGGTGACAAAATGAAAGTTCTTGTATCAAACTGTATAACAGTTGGCTGAATCATTTTGTTTTCTCTCAACTAGAATTTTTGCATTTTGTGAGCAAACAAATTCACATTGACTAAACAAAGCAATGTCATTGAGGACAATTATTAAGACTTACTGCATTATTGTCTTGATTTTTTTTTTACTTTCTTTTTTACAGTGAATATTTAAAATGTTTTCCATGTTACACCACATGTTATTGATATTCTTGCTAGAAAAACTTTTAAAATAAATAAATATGTTTCCTTATCTGTCACTCACTCGACGTTGTGTCAATGAAGTGACACTAGGGGTCACCCTTGGGAGCCCCAAACACCTCTGATCTTTGAGAAAAGGCCAATGGGAATTGGCGAGTGGAATTTGCATGCCACGCCCCCGGACATATGGGTAAAAAGGAGCTGGCTCGCAACCACTCATTCAGATTTTCTCTTCGGAGCCGAGCGGTTGTGTTCAGCGAGCTGAACCCTCTGCTGTTCCATTCACCTCGAAATGCTGTTGGAATGAAGGCGCATTACTAAAACAGTATATTCTTCCTACTGAAAGAGTATATTTTCCCTTCTAAAAGAGTGGCATTAACGGAGAGCATCTTTTGAAAGATGCCTTTCCGTTTGTGTGTATTTCCTGGTTGTGGTCGTTACCTCTCCACGTCCGATGGCGCGATCTTACATGCTTGGGCGCTGCCCATGCTGAGACAGCATTCGTGGACGGGTCATGTTCTCACTACGAGAGCATGACCATGGCAACGTTGCGGTTTTTTCCCTTCCTTATAGGAAAGGAGCTGGCTCGCAACCACTCATTCAGATTTTCTTTTCGGAGCCGAGCGGTTGTGTTCAGCGAGCTGAATCCTCTGCTCTTCCATTCACCTTGAAATGCTGTTGGAATTACGGCGCATTACTAAAAGAGTATATTCTTCCTACTGAAAGAGTATATACTCACCCGAGCGGCTGTTTGCGTCGGGCTGGAGTGGAACCATCCACTCCCCTGAACCCTCGCAGCACTCATGGCCGCGCCCCGCCCTGGTCCCTTTCTTCCCGGAGGTGCATGAGGAGCTCACGAGGTCTTGGCGGGCACCTTTCACTGCCCGGACCCGGTCTCTGAGCTTCTCCGCTCTCACTACCCTCGATGGTGGGGCTGTCAGCGGGTACTCGGCAATTCCCCAGGTGGATAAGGCGGTTGCGGTGCACTTGTGCCCGCAAAATGCCGCCACCTGGCGTGGCCCCCCGAGACTCCCATCCAGCGCCTGTAGGTTTACGTCGTCTCTGGCGACTAAGGCCTGCGGTGCCTCTGGACAGGCCGCCTCTGCCCTGCATGCCATGGCTTTCCTGCAAGTGCACCAAGCCAAGGCACTAAGAGAACTGCACGAGGGTAGTTCTGACCCGGGATTGATGCAGAAGCTGCGCTCGGTGACCGACCTCGCCCTCCAAGTGACGAAGGTCATGGCGTGGACTCTCAGGCAGGCATTGCCCACCCTGGCACTGACTTCTCCACATGACATACTTCAGACAAAACTCGGTAAGACCATGTGACGTATTTCCACTCAAATAACCCCCCCCCTCCGGGTGGGGTCTCCGCTGTGTCTTCCCCTTGGGAGTGACACCCCCCCGACGCGGACACTTATGGCCCCCAGTCGGTAAATGATTTCCACTCTTTTTTGGGGAGAAAAAAAGAGGAGAAGAGGCTACAGCTGGGTTAGCCTGTCCCCATTTTTTATATATTTTTTTTTTGGCAGTCGACTTGTCCCCGAGTTGCAGGGGACCGTTCGACGCTCGTAGGAGCATTGGGGAGGTTACGTGATGGCCTGGTGCGCTGGCTATGAGGCACACAGCGGTCTGCCCATCTCGCACGGCCAGTCCACATAACACAGTTCAGCTTATTGTGGCATTTTGTATAGGGTCCCCTAGTGTCACTACATCGACACAATGTCGAGTGAGTGACAGATAGGGAATGTCTAGGTTACTTTCGTAACCTCCATTCCCTAATGGAGGGAACAAGACGTTGTGTCCCTCTTGCCACAACACTGAACTACCCGCTGAAATGGCTGGGACTTTGTCTCAGCTCCTCAGCACAAAACCTGAACCAGTGGATGCGAGCCAGCTCCTTTTATACCCGTATGTCTGGGGGAGTGGCATGCAAATTCCACTCGCCAATTCCCATTGGCCTTTTCTCAAAGATCAGAGGTGTTTGGGGCTCCCAAGGGCGACCCCTAGTGTCACTACATTGACACAACGTCTCGTTCCCTCCATCAGGGAACGGAGGTTACGAAAGTAACCAGGACATATGTTATATGGATTATCCCTTACCTATGTTATTTAATATTTAATAAGTTTTGTTTTAGCAAGGATATCAATCCTTGTAGGTTTGTTTTTTACAAGGACAGTATTCTTTAGCATTAATGAAGAGAAAACGTTTTTTTACTCTATAATCTGAGTAAGAGAGTTTGCATTTGAAATAAAAAAAAAAAACCAAATAAATGCTGCCTTCCAGCTCTTTTCTCTTTCTCAATGATTCTCTCAGTTTGTCCAGTGTAGATTGATAAGGTGTGCCTGTATTCTCAGTCTCCATAAACATCCTCTCAGAGATCATTTACTGCTATAATATGTGCAGACACAGCAGAGTCGTTCTCACTCTGATACACAGCAGAGCCCTGAGCAGCAGCATACCACAGATACTTCAAAGAACAGGGCTGCACTGAAGCTGCTGGACAAAAGCCTGTGAAAATCACAGCAGCGGGTTTATTCAAGTTTTTATATCTTTAATGTACTTTAATCCATACAAAGCTGACTGTGATATTACCCATCATGATATTTACCGGTATTATCTTCTAAACCAGGGGTCTTTCATCTTTTTTCAGGCCAAGAGCAGTAACCCTAGGGTCAGGGGTGGACTGGGACTAAAAAGTGGCTCTGGACTTTCTGGACCAGAGCGGTCCACTACACCCGCCCGCAACACACCACACCATAATACACTGGCTCAGTTATTTAATTTTACGGCTCAATTTCAAATGTTTGTGTTGAACCATGGGCAATGGGAAAGGAGACGCAATATTATCATTACCAGGGCCGGCATGTAGGTTTTTGGGGTACTAGGCAAATTCATGATAATGAGCCCCACCGGTGCGAAAATTGTCATAACTTATAGCTTAGTTTTTGTCATAACAAAAACTATAGAACCACAGTAAAAGTGATGAATGGATTTTTTTTTATAAGAGAAAGCACTAAAAATAAGCACTTTATAGCTCAGACAACTTTTTTTCCCAACATGCAGATGTTAGATTGAAATGTACATGAAAGCACAAGGGAAAGTGTGTATTTTAGGTGTTGTAACAAGTTTGTTTCAACAATTTCTTTAAGTTTTTTAAGATATTAATCACCTTTCAGCTATTTTCTAGAAGTGCAAATAAACTAGTGTCTCAGTTGATATGGGACTCAAAGACCACAAAGTAATATTTTTCATGACTTATTTTCTGAGTTTCTATCAAACAAGAGCATTATTCAGCAAGGTGTTTAATCTGTGTTCAATAATACTGAGATAAGAAGCCACACTCCAGTTCCCAGTAATGCTTAGCATAGGAATAAATTCTGCAAATGACTGCATACTGCTCATAGCTTTATTGTATGCAGATTTTATTTACGCTGCTGTTCTTGTATTTGTTGTACCTTGCAGTTACTTGTCATTTTGCAGTAAATCAGAGCTCATCTTTTACTTAGTTATTTCACCATTATTTTGATCTGTATATCAAATAATGTGGTCCACACGTGTTGCATGGTCATATCTCATTCAATGAAAATATGATTATTGAACTTTTTAACATAAATGGAGTTCACACAGGCATATTGGTGCCATAGGCGGTCGCATGTGTCTGCTTTAAGACTTGCCTTGTCTAGCAGCCTGACGGGAAACTCCCGGTGCTCCAGATGG
The DNA here is from genome assembly GCF_019703515.2 of Myxocyprinus asiaticus. NCBI lineage: Eukaryota > Metazoa > Chordata > Actinopteri > Cypriniformes > Catostomidae > Myxocyprinus > Myxocyprinus asiaticus. Next base: position 30,534,251 of record NC_059355.1, read on the forward strand.
CCAGTCCGCTTCTGCCAAGTGTTGGAATTTAACCCTGACGTATAATAACATATGTTCTGTATAGTACCATATTAATACATTTAAATACTTTTTTTTTCAATACTGTAAAAAATATTGCTAGGATTTTACAAGATTTAACAGTAATTCCTTACAATAAAATACTGCTTTCAGAATGTTACTGTAAAATCAATGCAGGCTATGCCATTTTCTGTTATAACACAACAAATTACTGTAAAAAAGAAATGACAATATCACACTGCATTGTGGGATAATTGTGTTTCGTTTGAAGTCACCACCATGGTGTTTAGTGTTCCCTTTGAATGGGAACTTTGACTTTTCATACATTTTCTCCTAACTGGTGCAATTGTGTTTTAAGAACATTATTCTTCGCACTGTGTGGCAGGGAGAAAATTTATTTAATTGAGAGATTGACTAAGTCTAATTAAGATGTATAATGTACACTATATGGTGCATTTGAAAGAAAAGGTAGTGATTCTTGCAATGTCATGCTGTGATACGATTGATTTGTTCTTGCACATAAACTTTTAGTAAAGTTGGCAACCAGGTACACACAAATATCAACACTCAGCATACAAAACTCAACAATGGTGAAAATTAACATGTGATAATTGTGATTCTACAGTACAGCACTGCTACATTACAGTAATTTCCTGGACCTGTTCAATGTAAGTTCACAGTTTTTAGTTGTAACTGTAATAAATTGTAGAAATCCTACTATAAAATATACTGTGAAAGTCATGCAACTAATAGCCAGGAATTTACTATTTAAACTCACACTAAACTTTTTAACAGTAAATAAATAACCTATTTATTATTATTATTAAAATTTTTACAAAAAATAAAATCCACATAACAGTAGCTGTCACACATAATACACCCCAATACTGAATATAAATCAAGATTTTTTAATCAGTGACTTCATAAAAATTCCCTTCTGTAAAGTTCACTTCACATAGGATATCCTCAGTCTCCAGTATAACGTCATGGAGAGAATCCTTTGCTTAATGCTAACCTCAAGTTAACCCAATGTTATCCTTTATCCTTGTTACACGTCTTTATGAAAGACCTAAAGGTGCTGATCTGTGCGTATAGCCCTTCTTTCTAACAAGTAATCAGACTCTTATACACGAGAGTCCTGTCCTAGGTTGACCAGACTGTAGGAGCCTGCTAATGCGCTAACGTATGGCTAAACCCTTACACTGCGACCCCTTGCACAAGCTAAAGGCTTCCCCTTGATAATCTGATGTTCCCTTACCAGGGTTGAGAAGTAATGAAATACATGTAACTGGATTATGTATTTAAAATACAAAATATAAGTAACTGTATTCAAATTTAAATCGTTGGTATTTAGAATACAGTTACATTCAAAAAGTATTTTGATTACTGAAGAGATTACTTTGCATTTTATTGTCATTTGTTTCATTTAATATTTAGTCCTTTCAGATGGAAAACATTTATACATATAAATGATGCAATCCAATGTGTATTTGAACAGCGGTGAAACACTTTCTTATGATGTGTTACATTCATACGAGCAGACAGAGAAGTAAGTTTGAAGTAAGTTTGGAGCAGAAGAAATAGAAATAAACCTTGTGCAAATTGTCAGCTTAACGCTAAGCTAAAATGCTATTTCTAGCCATTTTACATGCACGTTACCAGGCACCATCATATTTTTTATCAAGAAAATTCACGTTGGATCATAATTTATTTTTCCTAGTAAGACCTTTGATATTAGGGCAAAAATCGTATTCTTGATAATAATTTTTTTATTGTTTTCCTGTCAAAATATCTAAAAATCCTTAAAACAAGATCAATTTGATTGATCTTGTTTTAGAAACAACACTGCATAAGATATTTAGGTTTTTCAGAGAATGTATTTTTAACATGTGTATTTGGTCTTACTGTACTGGCAGAATTTTTTGTCAAAACAAATGAAAAAAATCTACCAGTGCTGAAGAAGTAATCCAAAGTATTTAGAATACGTTACTGACCTTGAGTAATCTAATGGAATATGTTACAAATGACATTTTACAGCATGTATTCTTTAATCTGTAGTGGAATACATTTCAAAAGTAACCTTCCCAACCCTGTCCCTTACAAAAGCAGACAGCTACGAATAAAATAATGACACAAGACTTTGAGAAATGCTGTTTGACAGAGGAGGGAATAGTGGTTAGTTTCTTCAAGATTACTGGGACTGGTCTAGTCTTAGAAGTGACTCAAATGAAGAGGCCAAAATGGCCATCTTAAACTTTTGACCTTCAGGTGTCAGCTTTCTCAGACAGCTCTGGTCTTGGCTCATCTCTAGACCCTATAAGCTGCCTTTTTGGCATGCTGCAGATTTAACTCCAGCCGATTAGCCTCTTAGCTTGTCAGTTCTGTTAATGTACACTGTGTTAAATAGATTTAGTAGGATTTTGATAGTTCCAATGTACCAATAACGCAGTGCGTATAGTCTTTAAGAAGGATTTGTGCAGGCTGTTACAGTACATATGATCTTTGCTTTGTCATTTTCTGCACACAGTTTTTAATTTTAGATCCTAACGGACAAGACTGCTCATTTACCATGAAAATCTTTTCAAATACCTTCCCCTTTCTGACTTAAAAACACAGATGAGGCTAGTAGGGCAATACTACAAAGAGGTTAATTGCTTAGCAATATGATACAGCACCTTAGTGGTTGAATGGGGATAACACTGAACAATTGGCCTAAAGCAAAATAACTGTGTATAAAGGAAAACATACAAACAACTTCAGAGTGGTTATTAGTGCAAAAAGTGTTGAACCATGTCACCAACATGCCTCATCTTAAGCAACATAAATAGATTTGGTTCACCATAGAAATCTGGTCATACTGTATGAAACATAGTGAACAAAGAGCGATGCTAACAGTTTATTCAGTTTTGTTCAGTGTGAGCTCAGAACATTTACTGGTAGATCAAAAATTAAGTGCATTCTAAATTATATAAAGAAATAAAAATCAATAAAGAAATCACTAACCAATCCATTTGTGTGACAAAGTGAAGGCTGGATGTCTCAAAACACACTATTATGACAATTATATTACATACGATATCAATCATGTTAAAGGAATTGATCCCAAACAGTCTAACCGAGCTTTTGAAAAAGCTGCTGCTGATAATGATCAAATGCTGCACTTAAACACAACTATATGTCCAATGCAATATCAATGCTACCTTGGAATGATAAAGCAATTGAAATGATACGCCTAATGCATCACCAGCTTTCAGACTGGAGGAGAACCAAAAACATTCTGACATCATTCCACATAATTTGCTTAGAACATTCTTTAAAAGCTCCTCAATAGAAAACCAACTGCAGAGACCAGGGGCGTAGTAATCAATTTAGAAGTTAGGGTGACAGAGAGACCAGTGTAAGAGCAGCTTTTCTGACTTTTCAGTAAGTGACTTTTATTACTTTTGTCGTAATTGGCATTGTTGCCTACTTGTATTGTTTTCAGTTATTTTTGTTTTAGGCAATAAAAAAATAAAATAAATAAAAAACAGGAAGAAAAAAAACCACTCTCCACTTTGGCTAATTTTTGTTCACAGATAGCTTGTATCTACAATAAACAGGCCTATAGGACCAGCTGATAACCATCGGGCAGTATTGGGTAAATTCCTCAAAATAAGTAATCCATAATAAATTACTATTACTTATAACAAGATTACTTTACTGATTAGTTAATTTGGAAAGTAATTCAATTACTAATTACTAATTACTTTACTTTTAGTTACTTTCTAAAACACTTTTGACAGAAAAGTTATTTTTTCTGCTCAAGAAATTCTAAATAATGTCTGTATTTCCTACTTGTTCATTGTGGCCAGTGCCAAGTAGATTACTTCTGAATTGTAATCTGGTACTGATAATACAATAATTGTGGATTAGATTTTCTAGGTAATTTAATCTGATTGCTTTTAGGTTACTATTGGATTACTTCTGACATTCTTGTTTATTTGATGTCACATGCATTTGAGTAGAATAAGCTAGTACCATTTTTGAATAATGTTGCTTAAATGCATTAAAGAATACTTACTTAATGGATCGAAACATGAGAATTGATATGATTTTTGTGTGTTTGTGTGCTTTACTCACAATTCGTCTATTTCTGAGTGAACCAAAAAAGGCACTTAACGCTTGTGCGGTGTTCGTTTGTGAGTCACACTCATGGTGTTAGCGGTCTTTAAATATATATATTTAATATTTTTTTGGGGTATGGTATTTACACCTTATTTAGCTCTAAATTAGTAAATGAGTAATTTAGTTACCACATTTAATGTTATCTTCACTTCAATAAAAACTTTAATTTCAGTAAATTGAAAGACTGTCAAAACATCATAATTTGACATGCACTGGGGGTCTCTGGTGACATCTGCTGGAATAAAAAACAAAAAAAAACAACAATTACATGAAATAACAACTATGGCCAGTAGATGGCTTCAGTGCTCTATGCATTGGCTGATCTCTATAGGCCAGTGTTGTAACAAAGTTAATTTCTAGATATTATCACAAGTTATGCATTGGATATATATTTAGACATTATATAAAAAATAAAAAAAAACTATTATTTGACAATTGTAGCATTTTTTCAAAACCACTTGTGTTGAAGTGTCAGATTTTGCAATGATGCTCCAATATACTGTCAAACCTGACCATGCTGCCATAGTCAAATCTGATTGTGTTACAAAGACAGACTAATTATTTTGTAACCTGTCATTTATTTCAAACATTAAAATTCCAGCATAAACTTTGTCACACAGGGGTCAGACTCAGACTTCGACCTATGTGGAATGTTTGGTGATGTTTAGGGTTAGGTTTAAGCGTAGAGTTTGGAAATAGGAAATATCATTAGGCTGATATGAAATCAATTGAAGCCAGTGAGAGGTCACTAATTTTATCAAATAAACCTGTATGCTTGTGTGTGTGTGTGCGCGCGCGCACGTGTATTTTCTGCATCGTGGATGTTTTATAGTCTGTGTTCTGCATTGTGTCTGAAAAAAAAAAATCTCTATATTTTAGTATTTCCCATTAATTTCCTACGGTGGGTCAATTTTGACCCAAAACACCAAAAGTGCTGTTTTTTTTTTTGTTGTTGTTGTTTTTTGACCACTTAGACTTATCGAATCAAGTCCAGATTTTGTGTGTGTGTGTGTGTGTTTAGATAGCTAGTGGAGGAAAAGTCACAAAGTCTTGTACCACTCAGATAAAGGATCCCATTTTTATTAAGAAACAAAATCAAAATGGGTTAAAAATTATCCAAATGCCAAATGAGGGTTAAAATGTTCTTACTCTTGAATTACAAATGGCATCCATGTGAGGTAACAGATCAGACCAGTTATATTTGCAAAAAAAAAAAAAAAATGCCTTAAAAGCGTATTCATGTATATTTTCGAAGCCGAGTACAAAAGCAATTTGCAAAGCTAAAATGAACTTTACCACACTCATGCAATCATTTTGCCATTTATGCATGGATTACCCATTAAAAATGTGATCTCAGTGATTTGGGCTGTGGCATGATTGTTGGTGCTAGACGGGCTGGTTTGAGTATTTCTGTAACTACTGATCTCCTGGGATTTTCATGCACAACAGTCTCTAGAATTGACTCTGAATGATGCCAAAAACAAAAAACATCCAGTGAGCGGCAGTTCTGTGGACAGAAATGCTTTGTTGATGAGAGAGATCAACAGAGAATGGCCAGACTGGTTCGAACTGACAAAGTCTATGGTAACTCAGATAACCGCTCTGTACATTTGTGGTGAGAAGAATAGCATCTCAGAATGGTTTGTGCTGTTTTGGCTGGCACGAGGGGGACCTACACAATATTAGGCAGCTGGTATTAATGTTGTGGCTGATCGGTGTATATCAGCTGTAGACTCATTTAAAATGAAATATTTAAAGGATTGAAAAAGCACAATTAGAGGGATCAATAAATAATTAACAATTTCCTGCAGTTGCCTGATTAATATGTAATCATTTAATTATGTAATCATGTAAAAAAGTAACTGTAATCTTATTATCGTATTTTAAAATGCAATTTACATTATTACATTAATCTGATTATGTAATTCTGATTACATGTAATCCATTACTACCCAGCACTGATTGTGGCACACCCTTCAGCTGTCACAGAAACACAAACAGATGTACATATTAACATATGAATTCATATTGTAAATGTATTATACAAAATATTATTTTAGAAATATGTGTAACCCAAGTAATGTAATTAAAAGTCAGTAACTGTAATCTGATCACAAGAATTTAAAATGTAATGTGTTATACTACTTTTTTAACTAAAATGAATTAGATTACAGTAACTCATTATTTTGTAATCAGATTACAATCAACAATGACTACAGATACCTTTGAAACTATTTACATGGACACCAGAAAGCCGTTAATTGCGAGAAAGCTGCTTAAAGCCAAGAGTACTCTACACGACTTGCCGTCGGTGCTCTGCGACTCAGTCTTGTTATTTGTTGTGCTGATGTGCACAATACAGGACTGTAGTGTATCAACCACACAACCATTCATCCCCAACTGAGGCCATGCATACACTGGTATCATTCGCTTTTTTACATTTTCCAATCGTATGCTTATTTCCCTTTAAATCCGCACGTTAACGGTGAAAACCCAGCCATTATAGCTGCCTTTATAGTGTCGCCCTGTTTCAAACAGATCGCCCAAAATGCATCTTAAAATTAAGATAACAAAATTCTTTCACAACTCGCGCAGTTTATTCTTAATAATATCAAAAAACACGAAAGAACGGCTCCATTATTGGCAACATTTGTATAATAATAATATTAAAAAAAACAGCTGAAAATAATTTAAAAACAGTGAGTAGGGAGATGTGGGTGATGTTTTATTTTCTAATTATTTTTGTCTCCTATAACCCAATACCTTGCTCTCCTTTTTCAACAAACATGAAAAAAATGGCTCACGCCCATTTTTAAGCTTATTTGCATTAATTTCCAAAGGAAAAAAATTATAAATACAGTGGGTAGGGAGGTGTGGGTGAAATTTTATTTTCTAATTACGGTTTGTCTTCTGCTTCCTTATACCTTGCTCTTCTCTTGCGATCTCTCCATATTTATTTGGTTTTGGCTCATAACAGTCTCTCACTCATTGGGACAGTGTGCACACCTGACGATAAGACATCTAGATATCAAGCTGTTTTAAAAACTGTAGTAGCATCTGGGACTAGTCTCAGCATGTTGCAGGAGTGTCCACACAATAAGACCGTTCATTGTGTGATCTAAAACTTCTCGTTGCAGACCAGTCGCCAACTCAAAGACGAGCTTGAGTTGTGTAGTGTCCACTAGGTATAAGGCTCGAAATCAGTGTTTGCTTGAGCTGTGTTTGAAACTTTCTCTTTACTCCCGTACACATATGGCTCGTCAGTAAGCAGCTTTTTCCACAGCAACGTAACTTCCTTGCGACACTTGTGTAAATGACAAACAAAATCCTTCCCCTCTTACTTAAAACTCTTGAACATGAGGGGCAGTCGATATTTTACATTGGTGTGTACAAATGGGTATAGTTAATAGTGTGTTTGCTTTTCCCCACTGTACTCCCAGAAATGTTGAATTCTTTCCGCTGTGTTTACTTGTTGTTGGGCTTCATCCCATGATGTTTTCATCCTGTCTGTTCACGTACATGCACACTCCTCAAAAACTTGCGTTCTCCCGGAGAAATCTGTGGGTGTTAAACCACTTTCTCTTAATACCTTAAAAAGCGTAGGGAAATCAGCATTCTTGTTTACATGACATTGTCACGACCTCGGTCTGACAGCCCTCTCCTTTCTGTTGTCTATTAATGTGTTTGTTTCTGTTCTGTGTTTGAGCGCATGGCTCTGTTGCATTTTCTGTCTGACCTGCGCTCTGCTTTCTGTGCCTGCATGTTTCCTCCTGCCATGCCTCTTCGTTTAGTCCTCACCATGTTGATTGTCTGCACCTGTCCCTCATGTATCTTGCTCTATATATTGTGCCCTTTTTCCTCTTGTGTTTGTCGAATCATTTTGTTAGCAAGTTTGTCTGTTCCTGTTCAAGTCTTGTTCCTGTTCTCAGTCAGTTCTAGTCTTTATTATGGTTTATGTTAAGCCTGTTTGTTTTAAATTGTTTAATAAAATATATTTATTTTTCTCTCATTCCTGCGCTTGGGTCCTTCTTCCTGCTTATGTACTGTGACAGACATATCAGAATGCTGCTTTCTGCAAAAATCCTGGAATAAACGGTTTTCTTAAGTGCATATAAACGTGGTCAAAGTCAGTTGGGGTAAAAAATAAAGCTCAGCAAAGAAGGGTCACCAAAACAGCATTATTGCCAAGAAACTATATACAGTGATGTGTTGATATTGATTTCTTCTATTTTTGTGTATTTTACATACTAAATGGTTTTAGATCTTCAAACGAGATATAACAAAGCAAAGGCAACCTGAGTATTTTATTTTTTATTTTTTTTATTTTTTATTTTTTTTATTTATTGTAGCAAAAAAGTTATCCAACACCTATATCATCCATGGGAAAAACTAACTGCCCCCTTTAACTTAATAGCTGGTTGAGCCACCTTTAGCAGCAACAACTGCAAGCAAACACTTCCGATAACTGGAGATCAGTCTTTCACAATGCTGTGGTGGAATTTTGGCCCAGTCTTATTTGCAGAACTGCTTTAGTTCACCCACACTGGAGGGTTTTCGAGCATTAACTGCCTGTTTAAGGTCCTGCTACAGCATCTCAATCGGGTTGAGATGGACTTTGACTTTGACAAAGTCAGGACTTTGGCAAGGCCACTCCAAAACTTTAATTTTGCTTCTTTTGAGCCATTCAGAGATGGACTTACTCCTGTGCTTTGGATCACTGTCTTACTGCATAATCCAGTTGCGCTTGAGCTTCAAATCACAGACTGATGACCAGACGTTCTCCTTTAGGATTTTCTGGTAGAGAGCAGAATTCATGTTTCCCTCAATTATACAAGTCGCCCTGGCCCTGAAGCAGCAAAGCATCCCCACACCATCACACTACCACCACCATACTTGACCGTAGGTATGATGTTCTTTTTGTGGAATTCTGTATTTGATTTACGCCAGATTTAACGGGACCCCTGTCTTCCAAACATTTCCTTTTTCGACTCATCAGTACACAGAACATTCTCCCAAAAGTTTTGAGGATCATCAGAGTGTGTTTTGGCAAAATTCAGATGAGCCTTAAAGCTAGAGTGTGTAATCCAGAGAGGCTAGCCGTTAGCAAGCTAGCTTTGAATGCATAGAGCCCGCCCTCGCTTCAGAGGTGTCTCCAAAGCCACGCCTCCTTTATCACACAATGTTAATTCTGCTTTTAGCACACTCTTGATCCAGATGTTTTTTCATTGTAGAAGTTCTAACACGGTCTTCTTTTCTTGTTTCCTTTTACTGGTGGTTCAGAAGGAACATAAGGTAGCTGCGGTTCGCCTTCCATTCTCGCGCTTGCTCTGCACAGTGTCAAGGAACCCGCGCTGATGACGTGTGATTGTCTGCGTGAACAAGTTGCGCGGTGGTATGCAAATATAGATTGACAGACAGGAAGGACATCCTATCATTACATTCGGACCGAATGCAATGATTGGTCGATCATTTTTTAGTCCGATCCCTTCCACAGAAGATATATATATATATATATATATATATATATATATATATATATATATATATATATATATATGTATTTTTTACATTTAGATTACTTAAATTATTGATTGCTATCAGGATGTGAAGAGACTTTCAACCAGTATAACAAAAAAAAATGTTTCTGGAAAAGTTTGCACACCCTAGTTTTAATGTTCTTCTGGGTTAGCAGTGGTTCGTCATTCTTCCATGGATGGCATTTTTGGCCAGTGTCTTTCTGATAGTGGAGTCATGAACAGTGACCTTTATTGACACGAGAGAGGCCTGCAGTTCTTTGGATGTTGTCCTTGTCTTTTTTGTGACTTCCTGGATGAGTTGTCGCTGTGCTCTTGGAGGAATTTTGGAAGGTCGGCCACTTCTGGGAAGGTTCACTACAGTTTTCCCCATTTGGAGATAATGGCTCTCACTGTGGTTCTTTGGAGTCTCAGAGCCTTTCAAATAGCTTTGTAACCCTTCCCAGACTGATGTATTTCAATCACCTTCTTCCTCATCATTTCTGGAATTTCTTTCAACCTTGGCACTGTGTGCTACTGGGTTTGATCTTTTTGCCAACTTCATGCTGCTGAAAAAGTTCTATTTAGGTGTTGATTTGATTGAACAGGGCTGGCAGTAATCAGGCCTGGGTGTGTCGAGTCCAGCTGAACCCCATTAGGAATGCAGTTTCATAGATTTGGGGATTTAGTATCTAAGGGGGCAAATACTTTTTTCACACAGGCCCAGTTGGTATTGGATACATTTTTTGCTTCAATAAATAACATTATCATTTAAAAACTGTATTTTGTGTTTACTCAGACTGCCTTTGTTTTATGTTAGATTTTGTTTGAATTTTCAAAACAATTTAGTATGAGAAAACAGAAGAAATCAGGATCAGGGCAAATACTTTTTCACAGCACTCAAAGTTAACTATATAAGTGAATGTTGCTATAGTGAACCATTGTAAGTTTGGAGTAGAAGGTGTGACTCCTGTATTCTGTATAGACACAGAACGTTAATTTAGGGCATTCACTCCTGCAAAAGAATATGGTTGTCACTGTCTGAACTTTGCAGTGTGTTTTGGGAATATGTGTGCCTTAGATTCCCAAATCTTCAAGAAAACTATCATTTTACAACAACATTTTTAGATCTTTATGATAAAATAATATATAGATCTTAATAGATCTTATAGCAAATTTACTAATTCATCCCATTATTAATCAATCTCTTTCTCTATTTAACATTTACACTAACATGCACATATACATTTGCCCAATGAAAAAGTGGGATTTGATTATTCAAACAAAAAAGTTCTTGGCTATTGAACTTATTTCTGTTTCTGAGCTGATTGGGAGCCGATAAAAAGAACCTGTTTGAGTGCTTTTTATGCATTTACACACTTTTTGGATTGAATGATTGCATGGAATATTCACAAATGCCAAAACATGATTCAGCCAAACAGCTTCTCTGAAAAATATCTTGCTGACACTATTCAGTATGAAGTACAAAAAAAAAAAAAAATTTTTTAAATATATTTTTAAAATACATTTATTATAATATAATTTAAAAAAAGAAACTTACTTAAAGTTGAAGCGTGCAATTTCTACACCACTAGCATCACCTAATGGAAAATAATCACTTTTTCCAAACAGATTCCAAAACTCCCAAATCCCATTGGTATAAAAGAAATAGATAGTCCCACACTAAACTCACACCACTGATTGAGCCAATATTGCTGTGTCGAGCTAGATGGGTCTTTCAAACAAACAGAGCAATGTTTTGATTGCACTTACACTTTTAAGTGAAATGTACAAATGGTAAATGGTCTGCAATTATATAGTACCTTTTTTAACCTTAGTGGTTCTACAAAGCACTTTACACTGTGTCTCATTCACCCATTCACACACACACACACACACACACACACACACACACACACACACACACACGAGCTGCCATGCAAGGCACTAGCCTGCCATTGGGAGCAACTTGGGGTTCAGTGTCTTGCCCAAGGACACTTCGGCATGCAGAGTCATGTTGGCTGGGAATTGAACCACTAACCCTGCGATTAGCAGACAGCCTGCTCTACCACCTGAGCCACAGCTGCCCTACAAATGGCTTACTTTCATTATTTACTCACCCTCATGATATCCCAGGTGTATGTGTATGACTTTCTTCACCACAACACATTTGAAGAAAAATAGAAAAATATCTTAGCTCAGTAGGTCCTTAAAATGCAAGCGAATGGAGATTTCTCTTTTGAAGGTCCAAAAATCAAAGACAGTCAGCATAAACGTCATCCATACAACTCTATCTGTTAAATGAATGTCTTCTAAAGAGACACGATCGCTTTGGTGCAAAAAAGATAAATATTTATGTACTTTTTTAACTCTAAATCATGCTTACGGTCAGCAGCGGTACGCATGTGTGACATTATCACATTGATATTTGAAACACTCGAGAACTGAGGAAAGTGCGTCACAGTGGAAGAGTAGTGCTGTTTTCAGGTGAGAAAGAGGAATGCTGTACAGTAGCTTGGTTGGTTTTGATCTGTATTTATCTGTTTCTTTACTCAGAATGGTGTGGTTGTGTGCTTATCCTGGATTTTTCAACCATTTACTTCTGTATCATGGCAACACGAATACGTCACACGAGAGACTGCGTGATCTTCACCCTTTCGTTAAGCTTTAGAGTATAAAAGTACTTAAATATTGATCTTTTTTCGCACCAAAAGCAATCTAATCACTTTAGAAGACATTAATTTGACCGCTGGAGTCGTATCGATGATGTTTATGCTGACTGTCTGTGATTTATGGTGTTTCAAAAGAGAAATCGTTTTTTCACTTGCATTTTAAGGACCTACTGAGCCAAGATATTTTTCAGTTTTTCTTTAAATGTGTTCTGGTGAAGAAAGAAAGTCACAGACACCTGGGATATCATGAGGGTAAATAAATACAGGTAATGAGAAAATTTACATTTTTGGGTGAACTATCCCTTTAAGCTAGGATTAAAAAAATGACATACATCAATTTTAAAGGCTTTTAAAATCATGTAAGTTTCTTCAACGTGGCACCTCAAATGGTTTAAGCCCACTGCCAGCTAAAAGCAATACATATTTTTATAGTTATGTGTTAAGACATAGGATAATAGCATCCATATCTCTTATTTTGAGAATTACAGGAATCTGTCCCAGTTTTTATTACCTAGGTTTTTTTTTTTTTTTTGGTTTTTTTTTTTTGCTTCATTTAATTGTTTTTCATTATCTTTCTAAGGGAGTTCAAAATGAGGATTACTAACTGTCCCCTGATGGGACTGTTGATTTGTTGCAGGGTAAATGTATAGCCTAACTGAATTACTGACTAATTATTTGATGTTATAAATTCACAGTCATTGTCTAAATTGTCACTTCACCTCAAATAACGTGGAGATAAACGGGAAAAGGGCCTATTACTTGGATTTCTAAGACAGTGATAAACCTCATAGTAGGGTGAGAAAGAAAAAAATATGAAAAGATTAAGAAAAATGATTGTAAGCTGTGACAGGAAGTGTGTATTGATTGACTTAGTGCGCTCATGGCTTTTAATTTTCCTGACTGGCTTTCCACCCTCAGTGTCTGATGGATGAGGGGAGGCTTCAATCTCAATTCACATCCTGATGAGACACACACACACTCAACACACCACACATACATACACAATGAAATCGTAACACACTACATTAAGAAAGTTGGCAGTAATAACTGTCGTGTCCTGTCTACTGATAGAAAGGTACTGGAAATTAAAGGGATAGTTTACTCAAAAATTAAAATTCAGTCAACTTTTACTAACCCTCACGTTGCTCCAAACCCATTTTACTTTATTTCTTCTGTAGAACACAAAATAAGAAGTTTTGAAGAATGTTCACACTGCTCTCTTTCATACAATGAAAGTGCATGGTGACCAGTGGCTGTCAAGCTCCAACAATGACAATAAAAAGCACCATAATTCATAATTCATACAACTTGTGCACTATATTCAAAGTCTTCTGAAATTATACAGTATATTGACTTTGTGTGAAGAATAGACTGACATTTAACTCATTAACTGAAAATCTTGTTAGACAGCCCTGGTCACCATTCACTTTTATTGTATGGAAAGTTTTCTAAGAAAGAAAGAAAATCACAGTTTTGAAAAACATTAAAGTAAGTAAAAAATAGCAGAATTTTCATTTTTTGGGGGAATTATTTCCTTAACCTGACCTCAGCATGACACACATGCATCCACATACAGTATGCATTCAACATACCATAATATACCATTACGGGGGCCCTTAATAATAAATCCTGTGAGTCTTTCCCATTTTGATTTATGGACGGTCCTTTATTAGTCCAGGATAAACATTTACATATATGAATAACATATGAACTAATGAATAATTAACATATGAATAATTAACAGACTAATTTTTTATGGCCTTCTGAACAAGACTGGGGTAGCCACATCTCTAATGCTTGGGGATGTCTGTTACTATAGATTGTACTTTACTGTTACTGTAGACTGCATAATCTGCGTATAGAGAGCGGCAGAACTGCAACTCTGTACATATCAAAGTTTCTTTGTGTTTCATCATTACAGGGACATATTAAATATTGTATTAGTCATACTGGTCAAGCTAAGTTACAAAAAAATTCAGATGTACATCCAGTTAAATGGGCAGCATCAGGGTGGACGATAACAGGGAGGACATTCAGTGGATAAATTAGCCATACGTCTGTGATAACCATACATGTCATAGTATAACAGGGTACGCAATAAATTAAGGGACACACAAAAAACCCTCCACTATCAGTGTATACATACTGTATATATATACACAGAATACATGTCAGTGAGAGAATGTAACACTAAACACTTAACTGTATGTGGGGGGAAAATCCAATGATTTAGCATTTATTTTTGTCAAAGATGTTTGACATGCAGTTTTTGGGACATGAGAAAATGACACAGTGCAATAGAAAAGGATTTCAATTATTTAAAATTTAACTTTTAAGCCCATAGAACTGTGTGACATTATAAAAAGTCTTTATTCTATTAACAAGCCTATTAAAATTGTAATCAGGAGAATTTAAACAATATAAATACCACACACACTTGTAATGGGGACTTAAATGTCAAAGAATTGTAGGAATGACCCATATTTACTGGCGTTCCTGTGCGAGATGCTGCTTTACATTGAAGAACAGCTCGGACGGACACAAAAACGCATTCAGTGCGAACGTCCCCTACTAAACTTAAAATGAAAAACGCTTTAATACAACGACCAGGATGAAGAGAGAAAGGGAGAGAACAGGCTTAGCATGAAAATAGTGTATTTCTCCTTGGATTAGTGTCATTGTTTTGGCAATAAATAGTCAAAAACGCATGTAGTCAAAAACGCATGTGGCCACATCGCATTGAGGTTTAAACACCATCCTCATGCATCCCAGACAGCAACAAAGCACCACATCTCCCCTGTCAATCACCTGCCGAACAAAAGTTTAACTTACGTGCGGATTTAAAAGTAAATAACCTTGTGATCAGACAACTTGAAAAAGTGATTACATACCCGAGCATGATAACTTCATGGCTGTTCCTCAGTGTGTCTAATATCAACGTGCAGGGTGACAAGTTGACAAGCACACACTGAACACCTGAAGCTGACATGCATCTGAAGCTGAACTAACACAGATACTCCACTAAAACAATGGATAATTTTGCTCAAAATGTTGTGTTTGTGCTTAGATTAAATGTTTTTTTTTTTTTATTCACACTTTGTCTTTATGACTTTTTTGCGGTTTCTTTTTTGTTATTAACAATTTTTATTGATTCCATGCAGCAAATCAGATAGACAGAAAATGCAGAATCAAACCACATGAAATCACAACTTTTTCCCCCGAACATTAACCTGCTCACCCCCACCCAACACAAATGGGCACCCCAGTGGTCAAAAGCAAACTGACAAAGACACACATATAGACAATAAAACAGCAGAATATGTTTAGAAACATAAAAAAAAAAAAACACACACACACACACAAAAACACTAGTCTCTCTCCACTGCCCCTCCCCGAGAGCCTTCCAAAAAGGCTAAATAGCTGCCCCATTTCCTGATGTACAAATCCAGGTTGCCTAGCCTTCTACATGCCATCTCCTCAAATGCTGCTACCCTGCCCATCTCGGTAGACCACTCATGAAATGAGGGGGCATCAGTTGACTTCCATCCCCTGAGAATTACCTGTCTGCCGATCATCACACTGGTTAGGACCCAGCTTTTTATATATTTATCATCTATATTCAGCACCGCCCCATCACCCAGAATACACAGTCTGGTGCAAAACGAAAATTGAGTGTCCACTACATCACATACAAAGCTCTGAACCCTCAACCAAAACTCCTGGATCCCAACACATCCCCAAAAAACATGGGTTGTGTCCCCCTCTTCTGATTGGCATCGCCAGCAGGTGGGAGTGTCTTTAAGACCAAGCCTATACAATCTAGAGGGGGTCCAATAAAATTGATGCAAAATCTTAAATTGCATCAGACACACCCTTGCATCTCTAGATGCAGATTTGACGTTTTTTAGGATCCTAGCCCACACCCCCTCCCCAAGTTTAGATCTTTCTCCCATAATCTTTTGAGAGAATTCAAAGTTCTGTCCCCCAGACTCTGAACTAGCAAGGAGTAATACACTGATGCCTCATGACCCTTCCCAAAAGCAGCAATCACCATTCCCGGAGTATCCGCCGCTTTAGGGGGGGTGCGTGCCACTCCCAAAAACAGTGCAGAGTAGGTGGCGAAGCTGTAAATACTTATAAAACTGAGATCTGGGAATGCCAAAATGTTGAACCAAATTTTCAAAAGTTCACAATCCAATCTGACCAACAGAAAGGGGACTTATTAATACATAGTTTAGGGTTCAGGCCTATGTAACTTATTGAAATTTAACCTGGGATGCTTACCATTCCAAATAAAGGACTTAGATATGCTATCAAATTGCTTGAAATAAGAGAGGAGGTCATCTACAGGGAGAGACTGTAGCAGGTAGTTGAATTTTGGAATTCAATTCATTTTAATAACATTAACCTTCCCAATCATCGATAAATGTAATGAAGCCCACCTGACCACATAATTCGAAAACCTTTTTATTAAGGGATCAAAATTAGCTCTGACTAAATCAGACAAATTTGCTGGGAATAAAATTCCCAAATACTTAATTCCCTGTTTGGGCCACTGGAAGGCGCCCCGGCTGAAAAGTCGTTACTGGACACTACGCTGTCAAAGCCAAAGCTTCGGATTTAGACCAATTGACTTTGTATCCTGAGAACTTGGAAAAGGAATTAATAATTCTGTGGAGGCAAGGCATAGATCTAGTGGGGTCGGAGACGAATAATAAAATATCATCTGCGTAAAGCAGAAGCTTATGCGCCACACCTCCCGCAATCACCGAAAATCATCCTCCTTTCTTATCACGGCTGCTAATGGTTCCAGGGCAAGACAGAACAATAATGGGGAAAGAGGGCAACCCTGCCTGCTGCCCCTATCCAGAGTAAAAAAATCTGAAATTAATCAGTTTGTTTGTACCACCGCTACAGGGTGTCTATAAAGTAGCTTAATCCAACCAATAAAAGTATTCCCGAACCCATACATTTCCAAAATCTTAAAAAGATTATCCCATTCTACCATATCAAACGCCTGTTCGGCATCAAGTGAGTTGGCAGCGACCGGAGTCTGATCATTCGCTACTGACCGCATGATATTGATGAGATGCCTAATGTTATCAGAAGAGCTATGGCCCCGAATAAACCCCACCTGATCTATATGTATAAGAGATGTCATAACTTTACTTAATCGATTAGCCAGAATTTTTGACAAACTTTTTACGTCTAACTGGATCAGGGAAATTGGACAGTAACTTTTACACTCGCTTGGATCTTTGTCTTTTTTAAGAATCAGACTGATCCGGGCTTGTGTCATGGTTGGTAGAAGCTTTCCATTCTTTAATGATTCCATGTAAACTTCTAACAAAAGTGGAGCCAGTTCTGTAGCATAAGATTTGAAAAACTCAGCGGCAAAGCCGTCAGGCCCCGGAGACTTGCCTGTAGGCAGGGCCTTAATTACCTCATCAAGCTCCTCCAAGTTTATCTCAGAATCTGCAAGCTGGACTCTGTGAGCTCACTCGATTTCCAGCTTGTGGAAATGTCGAGCAGACTCGGGAAAAGCTCGTCTAGGAATTTCACCATATCTCTGCCCTCCTCATGCTCAGAAATTCCAACAATTTGAATATTATTCCTGCGGCTTCTATTCTCAAGATCTTCAAGCTTTTCAAGGAGATGTTCCCAATCAACTTTGGTCACGGGCGGATTAGCGGTTAATTCCCTCTCCGAAGACTCCAGACTATCGATTCGTCTCTCAACATCAGTCACTCTTGTAACTAACTCAGAGAATTTTATTTCCATCGCCGTAATCGATTGACGTAGATCCTCCAAGTCAGCAAGAACCTTTGTCAGCATAACCGACATGTTGGACAACTGATGCTGGATCTCCTCTCCCGCCGCGCTATTCCAAATCGAGTCCCCGGTCTGTAGGCCTGTCGGGGCTTTCATCCTGAACATGTAAGTGTCTTTTAATGTCTCCAGAGCCCGAGGATTTTGACTTCTTTGCCATGTTTTGCCTCAAAGAGCAAATGTGTAACTGGGTGTATCAAATTTCACCAGATTATAATTACAAATTTAGCAAAGTGCGCAGAGCTCGTCGCTCACACGTCTGCTTCTTGCATGGCGTCACGTGACCTCCTTTTTTGCAGTTTCTTATCGTTCAGTAACACATTGACATAGTGATTGATCTATATCATCATGAAATCATACACCCTCTCCTCAAAATCACAACACTGCAATGAAAAAATGAATGACCGTACACTGCAACAACAACTGTGTTTACTTGATAACGTAAGTAACGGCCACATTTTGGGACACAGGAAAAGGGTGGATAAATGTTGTATAAAAGCAATATCACACAAGCAAGAGTGCTGTCGTACTGAATTTCACAATGGCTGTGATAACCCTCAGCCAGATTACAACCATGCAGATATTCTTTAAAACAGCACTCTTGTTCGTTGAAAGATTTTAGACAAAGATGTGATTTTGATGTTTCCCATTGATAGTTTTATTTCTTTGCCCTAGCCTCCTTCCTTCCTTAAAAAAAATCTAAAAGGGTAAAATCAAGGTAAAATACAAAAAGGCATCTGAGGTCTGTGGAGCATTCCCTGTTTACACACCAGCACCAATAGCACAGTGGGATTAAAGTTTAAGTCTATAGTGATAATCCTAAACCAGTTAACTGAGTTGACTTTATTCACCTTGTTGATGAAACGAACCTCCCTGACCCACCAGCAAGTGGATGTGGGATGATAGGTTAATTGCACAAGGGCAGTACGGTGAAGGGACATTTCAGGACAGAACACTGGTATAAGGCACAGGGCACAGAAACATATGAACATATGAACAGAAAAATTGAGTCAGGACAAAAAAAAAAATAACTTTTTTTTATACTTTAAAATTAGGCAGTGATGAGCGAGTGAATTGAGTGCAGGTGCAGTTTAATTAGAAATGTGGTGAATTCGAAATCTCACTGAGGGAGGTGCAGAGCCTGAGGGAGACGTGACAATGACAAAGTTTTCACACATACCTGAGTTCGCTGGAAAAACAGCACGGGCACAGCCGATGAATTTAGATATCGACCCTTTGTTTCTTTCGATGGTCTGAAATCCTCAGGGGTAAAATGTTCACTGCACACCATCTAATATTTGAGAGAATGTAGGGGTGTACTGATATCCAGGTTCAGCGCGATAAGCCAGAGCTTCAATCGCTCATGATCATTTATAGGCAATCAATGAAAAGTTAATATTTTCCCGGCATGCATTTTCTTTGGGGTTTCTGAAGGTTGAAGCACCCAGGATACACTTAT
This sequence comes from Myxocyprinus asiaticus, assembly GCF_019703515.2. Taxonomy (NCBI): domain Eukaryota; kingdom Metazoa; phylum Chordata; class Actinopteri; order Cypriniformes; family Catostomidae; genus Myxocyprinus; species Myxocyprinus asiaticus. Next base: position 30,553,906 of record NC_059355.1, read on the forward strand.
ACAAATACAAATCTACAGCAAAGACAATTAAACTTTTGTACAGCGCTCCTCTTGTAAACAATGACGTGCTTCCTGACTCCTTCTCCACGTGACGCGTGACCTTACCAACGAGCTTACGTCATCCCTCTCATGAGAGCGTGTCACAGAGATATACGGAAGCGAACATTTGTAGTTAAAAAGTATATAAATATTGTTTTGTTTCTAAAAATAATCAATCGTTTGGGTTCAGAAGAACTTTATTTGTCGACTGGAGTCGTGTGGATTATTTTGATGCACCCTCAATATGCATTTTGGACCGTCAAAAAATTGAGTACATTCACTTGCATTGTTTAGAGGTGGAGGCCTGAAATGAAATCCTAAAAATCTTAAATTCTGTTTTGATGAAGAAAGAAACTCAGATACATCTTGGATGGCCTGAGGGTGAGTAAATTATCAGCAAATGTTCATTTTTGGGTGAACTATTCCTTTAAGAAAGTGTTTCACTGCTGTTCGAAAACTCCTCAGATTGCATCGTTTATATGGATAAATGTTTTCCAACTGAATAGTATAAACATGAAATGAAACAAATGACAATAAAATGCAAAGTAATCTCTTCATTAATCAAAATAATTTTTAAATGAAACAGTATTCTGATTACCAATGATTTAAATTGTAACTGTAGTGGAATAGAGCAACTAATATTTTGTATTTTAAATACATAATCCTGTTATATGTATTCCGATCACTCCCCAACCCTGTTCCCACATCAAATTAAAATGTAATGTACAAGAATATGACTCTGTACAACAATAATGATTATTTGAATGGCTTTGCAGTCTAAAGATTATAAAGTATGTAAATTAATTAACATGTTACTATGCACATTTTACTATTGGGGCACTCATGTAAGAACATCATGAATCCACCAAGGAGTTCAGCATGGTCCCCTGTGTTTTAACAATGCCATGGTTGGCCTAACCATCTTAGACGTAACCGGATGTTTGATTAGCACGTACCAGTGCCATATTGTATCTGTACAGCTAATTAGTACCAGCTTTTCCAGTTACAAATAGGGCAGTGTGGAAATGCTCACTGTAGGAATCTTTTGCCATCTGCTGGGTTAGGGGTAAGTGGATGAGGTGATAATCAATTCACAGTCAGTACATTTAAGAGTAGGAAGACAGGAGAGTAATTAAATAGCTGAAAATATGTTATTAGTGTCCTAGAAGTCCCTTCATAGCGTTATAGTGATGAGGTAGTGGAAAGAGATGGAGGAGATAAAGGATGAGGGTTATGACAAATTAATGATAAAAGCATGTGGGCTGGAAGACCAAGAATGGAGTGAAATGAGAAATGAAGAAAACCCAAAGAGGACAGTGAAAAAGAGAGATTTTGAGAGTATGCAGTGGGAATGGAAATACAGAAGAAAGAGGACAGCAAACTCGAGACAGAGCTAGTGATTTGCTTTGAGTCTGTGTCTTCATTAAACTTGTGCTCATTATTAATTTCACTGAAACATTTAGACTTAATCTTTATTTTTGTAAATTATTTGTTTAAATCATTTATTTCTTTTTGTTTACATTTGTTAATTATTACTTAGTTTCCTCTGCATTCTTTATTTCATTCTATTATGTAGCTCTTTGCAGTACTCGATTCTGATTGGTCATTCATGGCATTTGTGATCACCCTGTCAAGGTGTACTTTGGTTTATTATGGGTTTATAATGACCAGCTGGTGGTAGAGGTAAATATAGGGGGGCAATGCCCCCCAGCCCCCTCCCCAACAGTCCTGGCCATGGGATGGAAATATTTCATAACAGAGAAAAGACATTTTTCCATTTCACTTTTGAAATTTCTGATGCCCCCGTCCTCACTGACAGCGAAACGATCGAGTGGCACTTCATCCAACGGACTGATGGTGAAATGTTCAACATTGCCCTTCCCAAACATCCTAGTACCGGACCTGTTCCATCCTATTCAAAATTCTCTTTTGGTGGGCAAGAAATTTGACTAGTCTGCTCTAAGACAATAACCCCACCCCCTAATATGTAGTGTAACTATGTTAAAAACCACAAACTTTTTTCTCTGTTTGTGGGAAAATACTGATTGCCCCTTTCATTTTTCACTCAAGGCAAATTGAATTCTCTGCCTTGAAAATATTTGCCTCCCTTGAACAAATCAATTAATGTGTCCCTCCTGACTTATTCTCTTACTCACTGAATTTTTCACTGTGTTGCCTGAAGTGGCCAGCACTTAAGAAAACAGCTGCCTAACCCTATTAAGTTCTTCTACAAAAGCCTGCTCTTTGGAATCCATTCAACTGTAAGAGCATGTTGGGATTTATCCAGTAACCCTGATATCTTTACATTATATTGCTTAATGAACTGGGCACCAGTACTTGAATAATAAAATAATAATGATAATACTAATAAACAGTAAAGCCATGTTTTAACTCATGACAAACTCCTTTAAAAAAATAAAATAAAAAATCTACCTGAACTTTTCTCTAAGCTGCAGAGGATAATAGACAGGGAAACGAAGAAGAAAGGACATAGATAATGGAGGAAACATGGAAGAAAATAACAGAGTAATAATAGAAGAAACTGAACTGGATCTTTTATAGCATAATTTCATGTACAGCTGCTTTGAAACAACGCCTGTTGTGAAAAGCGCTATACAAATAAATTTGACTTGACTTGACTTAAAAGTAAGAAATGATGGACACTCAAAGCACAGCATTTTCAATTGTCAATTTCTTTATTTACTTGAGCTTTATTCTTAGGCTTGCAGTTCCTTTTGTCACCACAGGGGGACAATGTGACAGTCATACAGCTTAACTGTGGAGCTTTTTTATGCTTTTATTAAAAGTTCTATTTTAATTAAACTTCTATTTATATTTTTTACCATTTTCATTTTCTCCACATTATAAATTATACACACTATAAAAAAGATGTTGCTGAGGAAAATGTATTCCAGGGATCTCCATTACATATTTAACAAAGATATTTAATGTGTTTATTCATTTTGCTTTGTCTCGTCAGATGTGCTCCAAGTAGCAATGGCTTAGTGGAATAAAAAAGCAGCAGTACAACAGAAATTAATCAGAAGAAGATGATACTGAATGTGAAATGTCAGGTCCGTCTTTGTGTAGCCTTTTAAACATGACTCAATCAAATACTGCCCTCCCATGGCTTAACTGTGTAACCATCATTATGATAGAATGGCAAATTATTATTCTTTGTGTGAAGATGTCCCTTTCCTGAGAGCTTTGATGTCTTTCAAAACCAAAGCACTGAAAAATAATTGTATGAACTGCAAAGCAAGTAAACACAGCCTGTATGGCTTCCATTTTGGTGTTTCTATTCAGTAGGTTATATAGAAAGTTGATGCATGTTATGTATGTACTGTGCAGATGAATGGATGGATGGACAGCAATAAGGAGAAAACAAGGACTTAAACTTTCTTTTTTCAGTGCTGGAGTCTGAACTTAGACTTTCATTACTGGTAGGCAGCCAATAGGGATTTTCAGAAACAGAGAAACTTGATGAATTATTAATAATATCAAGACTGCAGAGTCTCGGGGCAAACACACACACAAACACTGTTGAATCTGTACCATCAAATTTTTAAGTATTATCAGTTCAGTAATGTAGGAGATGGCGTAAACAGAGAAAGAAGAGAATAAAAGATGGAGAGAGAGAAAATAAAGGACGCATCAGTTGAATGTTAGAGGCTACAGCAAATCTCAAGAGATAAATGAGGAGGAACATCTGTGTTTCTGAGGCTGGGAAGAGAAAGGTAGCAGGGAGACCACCTGCAGGTTTCTATGAGCATATGTACATGCAGGTGTGTATGTTTTGGAGGGGTCCCACTCTCACCTCTCTCCATGGAGCTGGGCTCTCGTGCAGGGAAGACAGGACCTTTTATCTTGGCTGATGTCCCAGTCAGTCAGAGTGACAGTGATGGAGACCCCAGTGGCCACACCCTCATACAGACCCAACTCTCCCATCTGTCATTATTAACCCCTACAGAAGGAGAGTTTTGAGATTTAACCATAACTATTTACTCAGTCAACATGAGAGAAAAACAAAGCCATTTCATACAGATTATTGTAACTGCACGGCAGTTAAAAAAATAAAGTAAAAACCAGAAGGCAAAACAATGGCAGAAGATATTGAGAATATTGGAATTTGCCAATAACGATAAGATGGTGGAAAAGGATGATAACCGATTAATCATCCAAAAGTTTGAAAAAAACGGTTTATTTAATGTTTTCTTTTTAAGAATGTTTTTTTAGTCTTTACTGTGACACCCCAGACATAGAGGCTACAAGAGACCAAACTGAATGAAATCTCAGATCACTTTATCAATCATAAATGTCTGGTATTATTATATGAATTTTTTTTCCTATTCTCTAAGGACACGTCTATCAGAATAAACATGAACTCAATAATCAAAAATGACTGTACAAATAAACGTTTAATAATGTCCATGCTTCAGAAATGTCTTTTCTATAACGTCATCTCGTATTAGGGTCACTGACAAATAAGGTTGACCGAGGTGACAAAAATTAGAAATTTTTTAAAAGGTGTGTCAAGTTTGTAGACATGTAATCTTTGAGTTAATATTGTTTTCACAAATTTACGAAAAATTGATTTAATGACTTTAAAAATGTCACGTAGTGCAACCATCAAGTAAAAGGTATTAAAATAGTTTCCCTGCTCCTTGAATACATGAGAGTGTACAAAACTTCATCATTAATTTCAAAAAAGTTTTCAAACATACTGTATGTTTCAAGGTGAAAAATATATATATTTTTTTTTACAAACATCATGAATTTTTAAGTCAAGAATATCAAGAAGTTTTCTCATGGTTGCACCAAATGACCTGAACCAAATGTGCCTTTTCATTAAAATGTCAAAAATATTGATATTTAATGATATGACGAAATAATGATTTGTTTTTAAATCTTCACACAGTCTTGTGGGTCTAAAGAGATCTTCTCTGTTTTATGATTTGTGTGACATGACAACAAAATTTCTACCTATATGTTGGCTGTGCCACTTGACTTTGATTTGGTGGACAAACTTTTTTTAAATATAAATTATATTTTAAAATAAAATTGTTTCACTGCATTTTTTTAAAGAAATAAAAGATTATTCAGCACAACTCATGCCAACATTTCTTTTTTCAAGGGTTTCAGTTTTTATTTAGACTTTGAATTGTTTTACTGTCTCTGGACGGTTGCACCACATGACATTTTTTACTTTAAGCCCCAGAAATAGTATCAAAATGACTTTGAACTCAGTAACTGAAAACATGTTCATCATAGAAAAGGTGTATTCAAGTAATTGTTTTGTGTGAATTGCATTTTTAATGTATTTTTTAATAATTCATTAGACGCGGACAAATAAGTGAGGATCACGTCATTGACCCATTAGCAAATCATGCATTGGTTCATAAACAGTGAAAGAGACTTCTAGCTTTTATGTAAGGATTCGCCAGGTGAAGTTTTTGTATTTATAGCTTATATAAACACCATCTGAAAGGATTTAATTAGAGCTGTCAATTGATCAAAATGTTGAATTGAATAAACTACATGGTGCTGATTAATTAATCTAATTTATCGCAATAGTCGCATATCAACATTTACAGAGAAAGGCACCCAAGAAAAAATAGTTAAGTATATAATAATTCAAATAATTATAAATATAAAATAAATACTATTCAATTTAAAATACATTAGCCTAAATTATATACACATTATTGTGGCAACAGACAAGTAAAAAACTTAGACTTTAAAACTTACATTTAGTGGCTTTAAATTCATATATCATTAAATATAACCTAACCATTATTGGCCTACTTCAGCTATTTTTAATTGTTGGTCTCAGTTGCGTCAGAATGACACTTTTAAGCGTCTCAATTGTTTGCGTAGGGTCTCACCAGTTTTCAGCGACTCGAGTCATAACGTGCTTTTTGGACAATGTGTCAAGTTGAACATAGTTTGAAACTTTGACAAGCCCGTCTCGTGATACCTGTATTCTGATGTGCTTGTTCCATTCAGCGTAAAAGCGCGTCTGTTTGGACCTGACTGCCTGACAGCTGAGGCGCTGACTGCCCTCTACTGCTACAGATTCGCTACAACATCACGGTGGGACCTCAAGGCTGAACCAGAGATTCTTTTATGCAAGGGAAAACTTAACGCACACCTAGGCATGGATTGTCCGACTTATACCATGGTCACTTGCCAGAATTGATTAGTTACAGCTGTAATATATATATTTTTGCAGTGCTAATTTTGACTGGAAGAATAAAAAATAATGGTTAATTTTATCTAAGGGCCGTTAGATCTACAGCTCTGCCTGTTCTAAATCAGACAGAGAAAAGGTAGTGCGAACACACACTTGGTCAAAACCGACATTACAAATGTGGCAGTGACAGTAAAAGTAGCACTTACTGTATAATAAGGGGGAAACCATTCAAAACACTCTGGAACCTGCAGATTTGGACCTCTGAGACATCGGTATGGTATCCATCAAGGCTGCACAATTGACTGAATACTTGCATTTTTCTGTGCATGCATGCCCTCGCTTCGAATTAGATCACGATGACTATTTGAGAACTTTAGGCATTAATTTTTGCAGATAACCAATAATTCCAATATTAATCGCAGAACCAATATATTGGTCATCCTCTACTTTCTATTATTATTCAAGCTCTCTGAAATACTGATTCATGATTCATATTGGTCAATCATAGGATACCATTCTGTGAATGTCAAATATTTTTTTTATATTTACTGCTATCAATATATTTGACCGTTGTTCCTGGCAACCAATTTCCTACATAGCTGTTCTACATTCATGTCTCTCATATATACGGTCTCTTTCTTCTCAAATTAAGTGGGATAATTTACAGTTATTCCATCATTATCGCAAAATACATTTTCGAGTTATCTCTTCAAATAAAAGATTTGTGTGTTGTGTGTTAGATTAATCAATAAGCAAAAGCAAATGCATCAAATGTGGCATGTGGAATTGACCACCAGATTTTGTCAATAATTGATTAATACATTAACATTGGTTTGTATTCTCACACTGCCCATACAGTATTTTAACATCTAAAATCAAATATCATCTTAGATCAACATAATTAACTATTGAGTCATTTATGATCACAGTCTCCAGTATACAAAAAAAAATAAATAAATAAAAAATAAAACAATTCATTAGATTCAGAGCTTTGCTATAGACCCACTAACAAAGAAACACAGTTCAGTGGTTAGCTCACGGTCTTTTCACTATCACTGTCCACAGGCTTACAGACCCTTCCTGTCACCATTTCCTTGACGTGCAGTATTAGCAAACCTACACATGAAATCCCAATACCCCTCTCTACGTATTTCTCAGCTCCGTGGGCTAATTTATTACTCTCAGCAATGGAACTTTCACACTATTTGCCTGGCAAGCAACATCAAGTCTGCACACTGTACAGGTTATGGGTGTGCATGCACATTTATCACACAAAATAAGGCCTATTACATCTGGCACGTGGTACCACAGAGAACAATTATCCCGTAATGCAGCTTCCACCTGCCTTTCTTCTACTCTATAGCCAGGTAAAACTAATTGTTAATGGCTAATTTCAGATCGAACAACTGATGAAAGCATTTATTATGTATCCTATTATCTAGTGCACTATAGTCAGTATGTCGGTTTTGAAGGTTAATGTTCAACATAGGTGGTGCATGCTCGTAAATAAGATACGATGATTCATGTACCTGTGTTTTAAACTTGTCACATTTAAATTGAATCGGTAGTTTAAAGCTCTCTCCTTCCTCTCCATCTCTTTGAGAAAACATGAAAGTGAAAAAAGTGAGAGGACTGGTGAAAATAAATTCTGAAATGGGGGGAACTTATTGCCCCCCTGGGGCCCTGCACCCCTTCACTGTTCTTCTGAAATCCATTTGGCCTGGTTCCCCCCATTAGGCTAGCTGTCAGGCAGTGGAAAGCTGGGATGGGCGTCCGTGTAGAGAGAAGCAGGAATGGAATGAATTTACCCGGTCATGTAGAGCGGGTATCAGAGACAGACTCAGCCGGCAATCCATCAGTGGCACCGGCTGCCTGTCAGACAGGGGAAGAGAGGGGAGGGAACAAGCGGAAGAGACATATTCGGTCATGAGAGCATCTTCATCCTCCAATGGCTTGTGTGCCGTTTGGAGATGGTAAGCAAGAGCACGTTTAAGCATGGACTTTTCATCATATATACTCACTTAATGGGCAAGGGGGATTAATCCACAACTTTATCCTGGCTTGAAGCTGGTAATTGATGCCAGGACAGAGTCCAATTATCCCCCATGTTGGGCTTTTTTAGCAGAGAGGCTAACCTCTGACCTTGTTGTCTTTGCTCCGGGGCATCCAGCTCTTGAACATATTCTCAGTCCATCTGGGAGGCCTGGGAGAGAGATTACACACACACATCTAATGGGCTTTATTATTGCTGGCTTGTCAATGACTAATGTTAGTATGCAATGTCTATTAACATGGTGTATACATCTTGCATGGATCGTCTTCTACATCTGTTAAGACGATGGAATGCCCATGACAGGTGGGTGAGCTAATACCTAAATATCTGTCCATTAGAGACCTATTTAACAGGGTGAAAGGAAGGGTATATGGATTTGAGGGAAATTCTTCCACTTTAAAAAATATATAAATTATGCAATTTTTTATTAAACTTTTATTTGCACCTTTTGCAACAGAATCAAATGCAATTGCATCATGGAAAATGTTGCTGACGTTATGGCAGGAACGTTTTGTAAAAGAATGTCCAGACACAATGTGGTTTGTAAAGATTTAGACAAACTGCTCATCAAATCCCAGTAATATATAATAATGAAAAATACAATAAAAATAAGGGCTGTCAACCATTTAAAATTACATGACATGCAGATAATTTTATCAGATTAATCACATTTAATCTTAAATATCAATTTTTGCAGAGAAAGGACCTAAATAACAAGAATCCTATATACATTATAAACAATTAAATAAAAAATATCAATATATATATATATATATATATATATATATATATATATATATATATAATAATTCAGATAATTAAAAAGCATTGCATTATTGTGGTAGTCCATATCATCGAATATAAGCCTGGAATTTGGCCCACATGCGTCAGATGGACGCTTTTCGAGCGTCTCACTTTGGTTGCATCTTGTTATAAACAGTGTTTTTATGTTGTGTCAAGTTAACACTAGTTTTTTAATGGTTTATGGCCTGTACAGTTGGAACTGTGCTTACTGCCCCCTACTGACTGGGACTCATAAAAACATGAATGTGGTACCTCAAACTTTGTTCTGATGGTAGGATTATTTCTCATTGCTGACAAACTGATTAAATGTGTACCTTGATTGCACTGTAAGTCGCTTTGGACAAAAGTTTCTGCCAAATGCATAAATGTAAATGATGTTACATTCCGGGGGCATGATAAATTGCATTAATTTTTTTACAAGTTATTTTTTGAGTTTAATAAATCACACTGAATAATAAAGAAAATAAAAAAGGTAAATCAAACATAAATTAAACAGCCCTAGTAAAAATATTTAAAAAAGTACTTTTTCTTCTTCGGTTCTACAATTTTACGTCAGCTCTAGCCACATATTATGCTGGTTTACTACTGAAATTTGGTGTCGCAGCACTGCTAATATTGTTGGCTACTTAAAAATGTATCTTTATAATTTAATCTCTTTTCTTAATTTGTAAGTTGCTTTGTATAAAAATGTCATTTAAATTGATAAATATGTTTGCATGCACACTATGCTGATAACTACCAAAAATCAGCTTATTTAAATGCAAGAAGTGAAAATGGAAAAACAAAAAACAGATGGATTTGGAAAATACTCAAAAAGATGGAGAACCACTTATCTAAAATATCAAAATAACAAAAAAGTCAGTCAGCTCTGCTCAATGCAACACTTTTATTGTTGATATGAAATATACTTCACACATCTAGTCGTACGAGTCATGTAACTTGCACACAATGAATAAAGTAATAAAAACAACATGCAGATTTACTTAAAAAAAAAAATCTTTATTATTCATAAGGAAGGATTGACAACAAACATGCGTCTTACCACAATATAAAATTTTAAGATATTGCACTGATTCAATTCTAGCAGTTTCCATTTCTACTCACGTGTCCCTGTACAACCACACCACATCTCCTTAAGCATTAGAAGACAACATGATGGACACATGGACAGTGTCCTACATCCATAACAACATAGTATCACCACTGACTCCCTCACAACTTTACGTGAGTGTTAGCTCATAGAATACACATACTATCTAGTCACTGTCCAATTCCAGCTATGCGTCATATCTAAGGCAGTTACCATTGCACCAATTAACTTCTGTTCTTTTTAAAGTAAACACTCAGAATACTTAATATTTACATAAAAGTGAGCCATCTGAGCTACCATTTGGATCCGACAAGCACACACATGTGGGGAGGGCAGTGGTTGAACTTAGTGGCTGATCAGTGTACATGTATATTAATAGTGGGTAGATGTAAGTAGTGTTTGTATGTGTGTGCTCCAAAGGTTTTCTTAAAGAGCTGAGCTGTGCCAGAGGTGAGAGGTGGTGGGTGAATTTGCTTTAGAAGGTGTGTGAGATTACATTTCACTAATGCATGTATGGTGCCATGTGGCTGCGGTACATTGATGGATGACCACCTCAGGTGCTCTGACACCTGACTTCACCTCAACAAATAGCCCAAGCATCATTATCATCCATATTATGTATGTGAGAAGGCAGTTAGCGCTCACTTTCATAGCCCACGGCAGCTAGTGACTTTGGTAAAAAGGGAGCAGATATGGATTTAATGCATTAACATACTTCAAAATTACAAATGTTTTTTTTTTTTTTTTTTTTTTGTAAAGCACAGTGGATAGAATGCAGTTTATAATCAGACTTCATTGGGAAGAAAAAAAAAGAAAAAAAAAATACTAACACTAGGCTTGTCATTGTGTAAATTAAACTGCAGACAAAGTATGTGACAGTGCTGAAGGAATAATTCACTCAAAAATAAAAATTCTGTCATTATTTACCTTAGTTACCATTCATTTTTGGAAACAAAGATGCTATCAAAGTAAAGGGTGACTGAGGCTAACATTCTGCCTAACATCCCCTTTAGTGTTCCATGGAAGAAAGAAATTCCAACGAGTCTGGAACAACATGAAGGTGAGTAAATGATGACAGAATTTATATTTTTGGGAGAATTGTGCCTTTAAAACTGTAAAATCTGTAATGCAGCACGGCCAAATAAGTAATCACTAGTGGTCTGCCATTATCTAAACTACATTATATGCCTGGGCACATTTAAACAAAATACAAAAGTGTGCCATTTACAAATCATCTCTCAAGTTATAACACACGTAAACATATAAGGGCAGGTCCTATAAGCCCTACAAATGCAGTTAATATTGAGCTTTTCAAGTTCTCTGTAGCTCTGAGTGGGATTTAGTTGTACAGTAGGTCATCTCTTGAGGACATCATGATTTGGTCTTCTTTATAAGGATTCCAACTGTGAGCATTTATGCCTTGGCCACTGGGGTGTAAGATCAATAGATTTTCTCTAGACGCAACAGTGCAAACACTATTTTAAACCTGATTGCCCATAAATGCATTTCAAACTTCAACCAAATGCCCTTCTCCTTACAAGTGCATTGTCTCACTGCTCATGGTGCCCAGGTTAATTATATTCATTAGGAATTAAGCTTCAGGCCGCAGTGCTATCAACAGCTACATTCCTTTGGGTTTCAATAAAGAAGCGTAAGTGTTCAAGACATCCATTTACATTTCATATGGACAAAACATGAGTAAGGTTATATCACAACTGTACACATGTACATCATCATGTGACTCCAGTCACTATCAGTCATATAGACTAACATCACTAGAAATTTTCCATATAGCCAGGATCATAAGTAGGAAATAGCCCTACTTGTTCTGTGCAACAAGATCTCTTTTCTAACGGGGGCATGTAGTAAAATATACATTGAGCACAAACTGATGGTAAACTTAGTGGAAACACAATACAGACCATTGTGTAATTTCATTAGAAATGCGAAATACAGTGAAAATACGAATAAGCTTGACAGGTTCCACAAGAGCAGGTTACGCTTAACTCACTCTAAATTCATTATGGTGTTAACATATCATTATGTCAAACATACTGGTCAAACCCCTCAAGACCCCAACCAAGCCTGGGATCTAATTGGATTCTGTATTTATTGGTTTTCATATCAATAACACACAAAATAAAAAGGGTTTGTGCAAATACACCTTTGCCTGGTAAAGGTCTGTATCAGACATAGCTGATATGGCAAAGATAGGACACTAATCAAAAACACACCCATTGTGTAGGCCATAAAACTAACAAAGAACAGACTTTTTTAAATATCCATTATATACTGTAAGATCCCACACAAACAAGCACTCAGACATGATTTTCTGTACACAGGCACACAAACACACACTCCAGGTACAAGTCTGCATTTAAAAACAGAGGTAAACAAATAAACAGATACAACAGCAAATTGGTCCAGATATTAAAATGAGTGAAAATAAAATATGCAAAGTAAAAACAATGGTCCGCTTGACATTTCGAAAACTGCTGACCCCCCTGAAAACACAAGGACAAAACCAAACATTTGATCTAGAAATAATGTGCAAATTACTTGCTTTTAGGGTCTATTTCAAGCAACTTATGGCCATCATTCTACCACTTTATACATCCAATTTTCCATTTCCATATACAACATTACTGATGAATGTACCTTGAGAGGGATTTTTATAGACATTTAGCTATTACAACTAAAAACTGACACAAGTGCAAGTGAGAGGGGTGGAAATTTTAGTTTGTTATTTCTTTATATCCTATGGGTGCAATGATATTAACTTTTTGTGTTTGTAAAAATTGCTCATCATATGCTATTCTTATTGCTGCAATATGTCTTCTTCCAAAGATGAATAGCACAGAGACAGACAAGTGAAATTTTGAGGTGTTGCTTTAAAGCACAACTATACCTACTACAGAGATGATCTTTGAAGTAATACAGAGATAATATGAAAAGGTAATATACTGTATGCGGTCATGGTCTCTTAGGGCACAGAACCATGTATTTCTACAGATTTTCTAGCGGCAGAGAAAAATGCTTAAAAGGAGTAACAAGAAAAGTAAAACAATTACACAGCCTGAATTATTTTGTAAATGGCAGAGCATAAAATATACTGAAATGAAGCTGTTGGATTAATCTATAAACACCTCGTATCTCTTACCCCCTTATCTTTCCACAATATTTTCACTGGGATACTGACATGAAACTGCCTTGTGTTACAATGTGTACTTGTCCGCTAATAGGCAAGCTAAATTAGTTAAAGCTGGAGAAAACAGATTTTCTGCAATGCTGCTACGTTGGCTTGTTTGATTTGTCTTGTGACAAAGTGGAACTGGGCTTTGACTGGGCCTGTGATTGAGCTTCGGACCTAGACCTGGGTGTGGTGCCGCTTCGCAGAGTTGCCTGTTGCTCTTCCCCAGCTTGGGAGTCTGGAGCAGGTCTTTTGGAAGTCCCAGGAGCCTCTACAGACCTTTGAGAAGTTGAGGCTGGCTCTGGTTTGGATGGTGTTTGTTTAGAGGGAGATTTAGTCAATCGTGGAGACTGAGAGCCAGAACCAGCAGATTGATTTGAACAGTCAGGAGAATCAGGATATTCAAGACGACGCTCTTTTATCTTTGGGTGGGTGGCATCTGACTGGGGACGTTGGTCCTTTGTCTGCTCCGAAACCTCTTTAATTCCTGGGATGTTGAGTTTAACAGGGACCAGCACACTCTTTGCAACAGTGGCTAGTTGAGATACAACTTTGTCCATTCTGCTCTCAGAAGCAGTGGATGCAGAGGCTGTAGCAGCGGCAGTGGCGGCCGCAGCAGCAGCTGCAGCCTGCCTGCGGTTGTCAGCTTCCTTCATTTCCTTGGTGATGCCTCCAGTTGGTGTGGTAGCAACAGGGGTATCCCTAGCTACCACTGAAGCAGAGCTACTGGTTTTGGACCTGGACTCAGAAGTTTTGGGGGTCCTCTGATGCAGAGGAGGTGTGGCAGGTTTGACGAATGGGTCTTTGTTAACAGAGGTAAAGGCGCTGCCAGGGGTTGAGAAGGCAGTGGACAGAGGGCTAGGCTGAGGTGGAGAAGGTCTAACACTGGATTGAGAGTCCTGTGGCCTTGGCTCTCCCTTTTTTGAGTCTTCAGCTAGTGTTGAACTGGAGTCCTGGGTCGCAGTAGATGTTACATGTTTTGTGGGATTCTGTTCTGGGGCCTTGGCTGCAGCTTGCATTGGTGCTGAGGTTGAAGTTTGAGTCTGAGATTGAGCGGTAATTTGGCTTTGTACCTGCAGTCCTCGGCTGGGCTGAGGTGAGCTTGAGGATGCAACTGTGGAGAGTATCAGGCCCAGTGTTGGTGGAGCTGCTGGTCCCATCCTGATGGTATGAGGGGAGGCTATAACAGTACTGGGCCGCAGGACATGGCTAGGAGGAACGTAGCTTGTCCTGCGTCCATCCTGGCTGTCTTCTGAGCCTTCGTCTGTCTCATCCTCTGAGGAATCCACCTCATGGATAGCATCCTGCTTCTGAAGAGACTCACGACGTTCAGCGCGATCCTGGCGTATGGCAGACAGCTTGTCCTTCAGTTTACTCTTCCCAGGAACAAGTCCCAGACTTCCAGTTCCAGACTCAGGACCATCTTGCCGGCCCACTTTACGAATTGAAATCTTCTGCAAGCTGCCCTTTTCTGCAGGAGACACTCGCCCTCCCAGTAAAGTTTCACTGGCAGACTCCTGCAGGCTCTGTAGGCTAGGGTCTCGCTGTAGCATCTCCTTTTTAAACTCTGAATGTGAGGTATCAAGACTGTGTTTGCGGCTGGCACAAACTGGCAGCTTTTTATCAGCAGTAGAGGAGGGAGAGGGAGAAGAAGATGATGAAGAAAGAGAGGAAGCAAGTTTCTCAGCCGACTGGACGCGTTTGAGCAGAGGCGAGCGAGGAGGGTCTGCACTCTTCGGCCGGGATATCTGTCGAACTAGCGGAGGTGAAGAATGGAGTTTTACAGGGAAGGACTGGCCTACTGAAGAAGTGATGAGGGCGTGGCTTGGCAGAGGTGAAGGAGAGCGCTGGGGGGAAGTACTCTGAGGGGTAGGGGATGGTGTGCGAGCCAGTGGGGATAAAGGGATGTTGCCTGCGGACTTGCGGCGGGGGGAGCGGTACTGGCGCTGCAGTTTGGGGGCCAGACCATGCAAGGAGCTGGGTCTGATCTGACCAGAACTGGCAGGAGAGTTTGGCACACTAGAGCTGGGAGAGCTACTCTGGGATGAGTTCCCGCCAACTGTATTAGAGGAAGAGAATGTAATAGCATAGAGATTAAGGTCACACAAGAAATATGAATATTGATTAAATTAAACAGCAAAACTATTTATCTTGATTTATTATGATTTCCCCTTTTTTCATGATACCAATGTCACCACAGGTAATCAAACATTGTGAGAGGAAGCTGATGGCTGCACCTGAGTGGGCAGAGTCAGGTGTGGAACGACAGCCCTGTGTCGGTGAACGAGGTGACATGTGCGTGGGAGACCCCGGGACACTCTCGCCAGATGAAACTGAGCGGTTCAGAGAAGACAGACTGCGACTTGTGTGGAGAAGGGTCGCCTGCTTGGTGATCTTACGGAACAGCGAGTTTCTCTTCTTACTGCAGTGAACAAGCAGATACAGGTTGTTACTGGGAGAGAACATGTTAGTCTCAGGAATTGAACTTAGGATAAATTGTGTGGGACATTAACATTTAGATAACAAAATGTTTGACTTTACCTGTCTTGTCCTTCTCTGGTTTTGTTTTTTTTATTGCGCCGGGCCATTTTGGACTTGTAGCTGGTTTTGCGTGCAGGGCCAACCTTAATGGATGTATTCTCAAAGGGTGTAGCAGAGATGGAAACCTTACTGCCACTCTGCATAAAAAAACAAAAACAAAAAAACAGAACATAATCTTCAGAATATCCACAAGATAAAAAACAATGAGGCACATCAGATCTTGGCTGTGAACAAACCTTCAGGATGAGTTCTACAACTTCTGTGTGCACAAGTCCATGAACAGGCTCTCCGTTAACATGTGTGATAAGATCTCCCTCTCTCAGTCCAGCCTCATGGGCAGGTCCCCCATCCTCCACGTGCTGAAAAGCCACACGTTAGTCCACTCATAACCACATGCTGTTTTAAATCTAACGGCATCACTGAAGTATAGTGGGCTGACACTACTCACCCAGACCATGTGGTGCATGGTATAAATGTCCGTGTCGCCCATGTAAACCCTGATGGCGCGCAGGGTAAAGCCGTATTTCTTGCCGGCTCGGTGGATGATGATGGCGGGTTTAACATTGCAGACAGCTGGGGACAGGTCTCGGCTTGGTGAGGAGTCACGTGATGAGGGGTTGGAGGACTGAGAGTGAGGGGACATGGGGCTGGCCAGAGGAGAGGCACCATGGTGATCTGAAAGAAAAGACAAAAGAAATTACTCTTCAGTTAACCTGTTAGATGCCCTGTGATAATTCACCACACATTACGTCTGAAAGATAGGGACATCCAATCTAATGTGGTGACTGTTATTTTGCCAAGTAGGGCATGTTCTTGGAGAAACAAACAACCCCGATTCCGAAAATGTTGGGACAGAACTGCAAATGCTAATAAAAACAAAAAGGAGTGATTTGTAAATTCTATTCACTCTGTGCTATATAGAAAGCACTACAGCAACACATTATTTGATGTTTTACCTTGTGAATGTAATTGGCTTTAATGTATTGGATTTCAAATCAGATGATTTCAACACACTCTAAAAAAGTGTGTTGGGACAGTCGAGTGTTTACCACTGTGTAACAACACCATTTCTTTTAATAACATGCATTAAGTGTTTGGGCACTGAAGACACAGATTTGATTAGCAAGCAGAATATTCCCCCATTCATCCATTATGCAGGTCTTCATCTGCACAATTATACAGGGCCTTCGTTGCCATATTTTGCACTTCATAACGTGCCACACATTCTCAACTGGAGACAGGTCAGGACTGCAGGCAGGCCAATCTAGCACTTGCACTCTTTGCTTATGCAGCCATGCACTTGTAATCCGGGAAGTATGTGGTTTGGCGTTGTCCTGCTGGAAAACCACTTCTGAATGTTCCTGATCTCCGATTCATTTGGCGAAAGTTAATGCTTTACTATGCAAAGCAAAAGCCATTGATCACCACTGTCCAGAAGTGCCACAGACTTCTATGGGCTCAGTCTCATCTGAGATAAAAAGTAGAACAGTTGAATAGTGTTTTGTTGTCCGACGAGACCACATGTCTGGAAAAAACAGCCGTTGTGTTCTTCGAGCCAAAGAGGAAAATAACCATCCAAGCTATTTTTAGCGTCAGAACCAAAATCCAGTGTCTGTCATAGTATAGGGTGTGTGCCAGTGCCCATGACATGGGTAACTTGGACATCTGTGAGGGACGTCCCATTTCCAGGGACGTCCCTGCATTTTCCAGCAGGACAATGTCAAACCACATACTGCCCTGACTGCATGTGCATGGCTGTGTATAGTGCGTAAGCAGAGAATGCAGGTGCTAGACTGGACTTCCTGCAATTGAGAATATCTGGCACATTATGAAGCGCAAAATACAGCAACAAAGACTCTGTATAATTGCACAGCTGAAGACCAGCATAACAGATAAATGGGGAAAAATTCCTCCAATATATAGCAGAGGGTGAATAGAATTTACAAATCATTTATTTTTGTTTTTCTGAGCATTTTCCATTCTGTCCCAACTTTTTCAGAATTGGGGTTGTTTTCTGCATTGTTTTTCAATCCAAGCAAAATATGAGGTATCTCTCTTATTAAATTAAAGCATTTGTTTTGATTATAAAGCAAATGCCTCCATCGTGTATTTGTTTTGGATTGAGCCTTCCCATGGACACTGGAAACCTTTTGGGCAACTACTGTATATAGCCTACTAGATATAAATGTGCTGTTGACAAAGGTGTTCTTGAATAATTCCTGAGGTACTCAAGTGATCACTTCTCTATCCATGTTTGTGGAAAGACAGATGCCAGGGCTTATAGCAGAGGGTCAGTTTCACACCACGGAGAACGCAGCATTTTATTAACAAGCTCTTCCTCATTTTTTCTCAGAATGTAAAGTGATTAGAACCTGAGGTCCCGGATCAATCTCTCTTTCTCTGTCTCTCTCTCTCTCCCCAGAAAGAGTGCTCTCATCCAAAAATGTGTGTAAACAGCAACTTTTAATGCAAAAAATTATCAACTT
This sequence comes from Myxocyprinus asiaticus, assembly GCF_019703515.2. Classification (NCBI taxonomy): domain Eukaryota; kingdom Metazoa; phylum Chordata; class Actinopteri; order Cypriniformes; family Catostomidae; genus Myxocyprinus; species Myxocyprinus asiaticus. Next base: position 30,572,302 of record NC_059355.1, read on the forward strand.
GTTTCGGAGTCGTCCCACATTCTGTGTTCCTCTTTCTCCATGTCTGTTCGTCTCTATAACTATCAGTCTTACGTGCAGCCAGGTGGAGTGTCGGAAACACAAATATTTACATACCGTGATATAGATGGTATTTCATTCATATTTATAAAGCACTTTTCAACTACACTTGTAGACAAAGTGCTGAACAATCAGCATAAAATAACATAACACAATAAAACATAAAACAAAATACACTTAAAACACCACTTAAAAACACAACAGACCAGACCAACAAGCAATTTTTTTAATGAGCTTTAAAAATAGTGATAGCGGCAGCGGCTCTAATTTCATGTGGCACGCTGCACAGCCTCGGACCCGGGACAGAAAAGGCACGATCCCCTTTGAGTTTTAAGTTCGACCACGGAATAGTAAGAAGTAACTTGTTTGCCGATCTTAACAATCAAGAAGACTTATGAAAAGTGATGAGGTATAGAAAAATCTCTAATCTCTTTATACCCTCGCCAAAATATATATAGCCACACAGCCACACATGATTTTATTTGGTAAAATCATGGTAACCAGTCATGAACACTTACCGGTAGGGATCATGAGTGAGAGCGTGGTGGCGGAGGCTGATTTGATGACCTTGTTGAGTGGGCGTGATGTGTGTTTTTCTGTGTCTCCTGACAGCAGTCTGTGGCGAGCTCTGCGGGCCGCCAGGTCACTGATGGCTTTAGGAGTGGAGTTTTCAGAACATTCAACACTGCAGCGAGGAGAGCCCCGATCCAACATATCACCGAAGCTTCCCGCTGAACACAAATATGCAAATAAACAGAGGTGATACATGAGAAACGATTCAAATGCTCCTACACTTTGACCAATTAATTTCCATAGCTTTTCCATGACCATTCCAGTTATTTGTAATTAGTCAATGTAAATAAAAAAAATAAAAATTCAGACTCAATTTGCTAATGAATCTGATTTATAAATTTGTTAAACAATTTATTTTACAATTTCCATGACTATCAAGATTTTACTCTTTACATAACTTTTTTCAAGGCCTGGAAAACACAATTGTAAAAATACCTGATATGTCCAATCGGGACATATTTTCCATGACCATGGTAACCCCGGATTCATTATGATGTAATTTCAAGTCATGAACAACAGTATTTTACATGCATGAAGATGCTCTTTACTGCAAGTCTATGCAAGTCTTAATCAGCATATCAGCTTGAACAATCCTGGCTAAAGCTAGAAGGAATACTCATCTGCAGAGTAATTCTAGTAAGTACTGAATTTACTGACGTGTGAGTGTGGATTGGCTGATCAGGCTGGATGTGGAACCTGGTGTGGTGGCCGATTCATCCAGCCGCAGCTCTCTCTCTACAGGGAGCTCTGGTATGGCGTGGGGCAGATCTTCCCCGCGAGGGCCCCTCACAGGGGTCTTCCTGCCCCCCACTCCCCCATCCTCTTCACTAGAGATGGCGAATCGAGGCATTTCGAAGATGGCTGAGCAACAGCGGCGACGCACTGTTAGAGGCGGACTGGAGTCGCTCTCTGTGTGAGAAGACTCAGAAACAGAGAGACGCTTCCGTAGGCTATAAGAGATCAGACATTTTCATTCCAATATTACAAATACAGGATCATATTTTTCAGAAATATATTTAACAATGTTTCCCAATTGAAAAGTAAAAAGCTTCTGTGCCCAAAATTTGGTTTTGATCATATTTCTTTATAGCACTTAAATATTTATCAAATGTATTATAAAGCGTTTATTTAAGGCATTCTTTTTAACGAATGCTTATCTATTGCACTTCCACCTCTTTTGTGCACTTGTACAAATTTTGGTTGAACATGTTTTAAATAATTTCCTAGTAAAATCTACTTTATCAAGGATCATGAATTTAAAGCCTCATTTCATTAAATTATCAATGTAATTTTTTGACTTGGTATGCATATTCCTTTTTGGTTTTATTTAGCGGTTTAATTCACTAGTTTTAGAATAATTTCAGGTGTTATACTTACATTTCAGGCGAGCCCACCAGCCAGCTTCGGTCTCGTGACTTTAGGCCACTGAGACTGTCAATTCGCTCCCCTCCCTCTTCACTAAGACTACGCTTAGTGGGAGGAGGGGTGCGCTTCTCTTCATGTAAGGACAGACGCTCCATACTACTATACACCTGAGAGAGGGACATCGACAGAGAGAAGCAGAGACAAAAAGATAAAAGGGAGATTGAGACAGATAGAGTTAAAAGAGTACAAGGGGAAAAAAGGGAGAAATTAAAGCAATATTGATAACAATCGGCATCATTTTTTTGTTTTTGTTTACAGGAGCACATTCATCACAATTAATAAAACAGATAGTTATGACCAGGGCTTGACATTAATTTTTTGGCTCACCGGCAACTGTGGCTAGTGGTGTTCCAAAGTCATTAGCCACTCATCATTTTCACTAGTCAAAATCCACTGCTCCATAAAGTGATAAAGGTAACTGGAGACTTTAACTGCATGCATATGTTTGGACATTTCATTTGAACAAGAATGATATGAGTTTAGCAGGACACAGGCCTAATATTTTAAGTAATATCTTAGAATATCTGAAGGCAAACATGACCAGTTATAACAGGAGAAAAACTTTGTCAATTTCTCAATGAATGTAAGTACAGACTTTATACCCCCTCGTTCAAAATTGTACAGGTCTTTTCCTTATGGAAGTTCATCTTTGTTCTTTGTTCTGTAGAATTTGTAATATTAAGACCATGAACACATGTAAGACCACTGATGGCTCCTCATTACCGTGGTTAGGTCAATGTAGATAGTCTATCAAAAAATTAATAAATAAACTCTAGGATTTGTTATGCAAAAATTGATAGCCTAAACACATTTCAAGACTTTTAACTACAGCTTTCAAAGCTGTAACCTAATAAAAATGAAGTGTAATAGATTCGCCATAATAGATTTAATATGAATCTGTAAAAAAAAATTGTCATAATACCAGTTACGGATCCTACAGTAAAAAACTTGATACATATTAGTAAGGGTGATAATGTGTAGTTTTAAAGGTCTTGTAATTTATGTTGGTACATGCAACAGTGTTACTTCCCCTTTTCCTCATTAGTGCCGTTTAATGTCGAGGTTTTCTAGCCATTTAATATATTTGACTTCCTTCAAAGTGCTGTAATGTAAAACAATCTATTTTAAAATTTCTAATGGGTTGCAAAATTTAGGATTGCGCAGAGCCAACCTCATGTGAAAACCAGGCTTTACTCGTGCAGCGCAAAGGTTTGAGCCTATTTAGTGTTTATAAAGCACCGAATGCAAGATGCATTTTATTTAATAACATTCACAGCACTTTCAATGCAGGAAAAAACCCTGAAAATGTCACTCGCCAAAGTGGCTAGTAAGAGTGACAGAGTTACCTGGCACTGCCGATTTCTACCCTTATTTGGCGGGTAGGCGAGTGTTCATGTCAAGCCCTGGTAACAACTAAAAATTTTGATTAGATGAGCCTCATTCAAAGCCGCAGTATAGCCGATCTACACACACCTGTGACTGCACATCAACTGAATTCTATATTAATGCATTAAGTTGCTACAAAGTTACTTGGTTACCATAAACAGTATTAAAAGTGTTAAAATTGTATGAATTTCATTGCAATAGATAACAAAATATCAAACCAATTGGTATCTAAAGACATGATGCTATTGTTTTTCTTAGAAGTAACTTCACTTTTCTTAGCCATTTTTTAAAATAACTTTTAATCAACTTGTCTCAAGGTGATTATTTTTGTGGATGTATGAAGTCAGTTACCCGTAGGTTAACACAGGTGTAGTTTATTACATTAACTAATGGAATGTCTAATCCAATGACATATGCACATTTAATTTAATTGCAGCTTCATTGTCCAAGAATATTTTGGAGCAACTGTATTTCTCTTGGCATAAGTATAGTTTATTCTGATTATTATTAATAAATGTAACCATTTATTGAACATTGATGTCTTTATCATATTGCTGTTGCCGCCATTAAGGGCGTTTGGATATTTGTACGCGTTTCTTCATACCTTGCTAAATCGTGGTGAGCAGGAGGAGAACTGACGGATCTCCAAATGGTCATCATCGTTTGTGTCATCCTCTTCCTCCGAGTCCACATGATGATACCGATCTGAGCGTGCTAGGGTCAAAGAGAAAGAAATCTTAGATTGTTTTAGAGAACGTAGCCCCATGTGGCATGTGTCTGTGTAGCAGGTACAGGAGAGAGCGGGTGTGTCTTATGAATTTTACTCTACTACAGTCCCTGCTGTTTGAAGACGTACTGTCAAAGTAGCTAGTGTCATCCTCTGACTCCAACTGAGGGATGAACTCCGCCTTCTGCCTTAGAAGTCCATTCCAGTCCAGATCAGTGAAGAACCGGTGCTGTTTCACCTCAAATGCACTCCCTGTAAGATGGAAAGAGAGATGATTTCTTCAAATATTTCTCACAGAGCTGTGGAAAAGCACTAAAAAACAGACAGAGTCCTTTCAAGATTTTTTGTTCAGGTTGATTCATACAGTATTAATCTCAGCAGGTCAGTCAAGTCATTCCTCTAAGACTTAACCCAGGAACAGATCAAGGGGAGTGAGTGTCTGTGTGAGTGTGCGTGCTAGCGGACCTGTCCCCAGACGTTCCAGAGGGTTTTGCCGCAGTAGCTTGGAGATGAGATCTTGAGCATCAGAAGGTAAAGCGTCATCACCCTCTGGCCAGATTATCTCATCTAGGATCCAAACAAACCATATTTCTGAGGGGACTTTCTATAACACCTATTAGTTATTTGATATAAAATGTAATGCAACAGTAATGACATTTCCTGTTACATGTAATACAGCCCTTTTGTATTTTCGTTTTCATATGACACTAACCACTGATGACTTGTCCAAAGAGTTCCTCAGGTGTGTCCCCAAAGAAGGGAGCACAGCCCACCAGAAACTCATACAAGATGACTCCCATGGCCCACCAATCCACCGGCTTACCATAGCCCTGCCTCAGAATGACCTCTGGAGCAATGTATTCAGGAGTACCACACACCTGATGGAAAAGGATTGAGAGCCCAATAAAGAAAAGCTAAGTTTCAAGAAGTCCAGAGTTTCATTTGATAAAATACGCCAGGCGACAATGTAACAATACAGTCTATAAATAGTCCCAGAAGACACCTTTACCTGTTTGTCCAGAAATTCTCGGGCGTCTTTTTCAATGTGACCTTCATATAGATTAGTTGTTAAGCTCATTAAACCAATCTTGGACAAGCCAAAGTCTGTCAGTTTGATGTGTCCCATTGATGTGATCAGGAGACTGTTGAAAACAGATAATTTCTTATAGTCTGACATTAATGAATATGAAAAGACCTTCTATCCCAGAGTCTAGGGTCTACCAATCATTTCCAGTCTAAGCATATCTTTTAATATTCTTTAAAATTAAGATGAAATATTGGGCTAACAACAGTGACTATACTTTCTACACTAAGGAAACAAGGGCAAATATTCCTACACGAATATGGTACACATCTTTAGATGCATCTTGTGTTATGCGCTTACTTGTCAGGTTTGAGGTCTCTGTGCACAATGCCGTAGTTGTGAAGGTATTCCAGTGCTAGAACTGTCTCAGCAAAGTACATGCGTGCCATGTCCACAGGCAGAGCTCCAATGTGTTTCAGCAGAGTGGCACAGTCACCACCTTCAGACAAGCACACAAACAGCTTCAACTACAGCTAAGACTTGAGCACCACTCTGTGATTAAATGTGTATCCCTTGAGCATTCACAATCTCTATGCAGATGTTTGAATATCTCTTACCCTCCACATACTCCATAACCATGCACAGATGTCTCCTTGTCTCGAAGGAACAGAACATGCTGACAACGAAAGGGTTCTCTGCAAATGTCAGGATGTCTCTTTCCACAAAGGCCTGCTGGATCTGGTTCCTCAGGATCAGGTTCTGCTTGTTGATCTTCTTCATGGCAAAGCGCTGACGGGTCTCCTTGTGCCTCACCAGAAACACAGCCCTAAGTGGACAGACATGTGGAACAGTTTAGCTTCTTAACTGTCCTTTTTCCTATGACAATTTGTCATAGATTGTGCAATGGTAGCCAGCTGGTACGTGCTGTGCAGTGTGTGTAAACCTCACTCCCTTGGCCTCAAGAGGCACAATAGCGACTGACGCTAGAGTCTGTAGCTTTTAACCTCCTCGTTAGCGCGCCCGCCTCCCATGCCGGAGACGCCGGTTCGGATCCCATTCAGAGCGGATCGAGCATAACCGGTGATAACAGCAAGCAGATGATGGCATTCTAAAGGTGTACCATCTGAGCATTTGTAATCATTATCGAAACTGTGAGATACTGTTTTCTTACCCATAAGCTCCATTACTGATGAGTTTAATGGTCTCGAAGTCCTCCTCACGAGGGGTTTTAGTTTTGGGCTGAGGCTGGGGCTGGGGCGGCTGTACGGTGGCTCCTCGACTCTGCACACAAATACAGCCACATGATCTTTGGTGAATTTTGTTATATGAGTCAGTGGAGACTTCTCTGAAGAATTCTATTACTCACTTCTGTGGACTCTTCGGTTTCTGGTGTTTCACGGTTACAACTATCATAGCTGCTCAGCTGGGCCATTTCTAGAGCAACACAGAGAGAAACAGGAAAAGGAAATGGACCGGTGTTAACACAATAACACAAATGTTATTCTACAATCTGATCTAAAAATCTAATACCAATGACTTTAGTCAGTGTTTCTTACCCTCAAGGGGGTCCCTGGTGAGGCCCAGCTGGCTGATGATGTATCGTGGGATGTCGGACTTGATGCCCTGACCCTCTTTAGCATGACCCTCAGCAGCCTCTAACAGGTGGTAGAACTCCTCTGGATCAAACTCCTACAATACACACAGGAAGAATTAAACCCATGGATGAATAAACTATATGACATCAATTAAAGGCAGTAACTAACCACTTGTTGAATTAATTTATTTGGGAGGTAACAACCATCCTGCTTGTATGCCATGGTACTGTATGATTACCATCATCATAGATCATGGTAATAACAGTTTCCAAGGTACTCCAAAGAATGTCACGGTATTACCATGGTACATATCCACAAAAAATAAAAACAAAATAGTATTTGCATGGTACCATGTCCAAAAACCATAGTAATACCAGATTACTTTTTGGTAGTTGTTTTGTTAGTCCTCTTATAAAATAAAAGTTTTTATTTCAACATTGAACATGAATGATCAATTTATTACTGTCACAACACTTGCAGATTTTGTTCTAGATCCAGTCAAAAATAACCATCATCATTACATCATCACTTTTCTCCTCTATCAACTTTTGTTTTATTTTGATAAATCATTTTTGTTGTGGGGTGCATTGTATTTCCAACCTCTCCTATAGCTAACAATTTAGGGCATTTTACAAATGAAACAATGACTTTTGTATTGAACAAACAACTGATTTAAAATTAAATAACTTCATGGAAAACAAAACAAGCTAGCAAATCAAAGAGCCAAAACCAATGTCTTTAATTCACAGTTTGGGATATATCTCTTGAGCTTATTCAGGCAGGTTTGTCTCCTGGTGTCACAATGAGGTATTTGGCATATTGTGCTTCACATGAAGCAGAACAGGTTAACAGCTAATTTCCTCTCTCAGCTGCTAGTCCTCCATCAGCACTGGGCTGCACTGTATGTTGTCATACTGCTGACTGCACCAGATTACTCAAAATACACATGTGGCCACGACTATGAGCTCTGCTGCTCACTGTGGAAATCACAGGAGCTTTTGTGTTTGCATGTGTGCATATCCGTCAACTGTAAAGCAAACTTAATCTATGTGCCACAAGAACATTTGTAGATTTGTTGTTTTAAAAATAATAATAAAAAAATCACCCACAAAGTGAAAAACACTATGAATACAACCCATCACTGTGGATTTTGCAGCTTTACATGGTACCTTTGATTCAACACATTTTCCCCTGACAAATTTAGCATTTTAATTGAATGGTACTGAGAATGTACTTCATTAAATATGGAAAAGCAGTTTGTTCTGAAGTCTTGCTAAAATAATGTCAGGGATAGAAGATTAGAGGCCTTTAAAATATCAATGCTTACCAGACACTCTAGCAGACGGGCAGGCCGGGCGATGACAATCATCAGCTTCTTCACTAACTGGGTGACAAAAGTCACCTCCACACTCTCTGAGCGTTCATGAGCCTTGTAACAAACAGAGAAGACAAATTATAAATTCAGAATAGCATACTAATATACTAATTTAGTACTATGCAGTATAGAGCATGCATGCATCTAATACCCAAATGACCAATTACATTTATCAAAATAATTAGTATACAATCAGAGCACACTGAATGGGAAATTACTGTATGCCACAATGCAACGCATTTGACCTGACCTTCCATTTCCACTGTAACAAATTAACTGGAAGTGATATTAACAATGACTTCTAAAATCTCTTTCTTGACTCAATATTTGATTGGACTGCCAAAAGTTGAGAATTTTGTTTAAAAATTCAATGAATGCAAAATAACTCTGATTCTGAAATAATAATTGGGTGGAATTTGCTGAACTGCAACATTGTGAGAACATGTAACAACATAATGAGATCATGTGACAATGTAGTGAGATCAAGTGACAATGTAGCATTTCACAAATTATTCTTATAAACTTATATTTTTATAGTATATTTTCTATATAATATATTTATTTATATATATTTACATATATAGTATGCCTATTATGCAGCACGTTTAGTATGCAACACGCTATATTCCTTTCCAAACTTAGCCAAATAAATTTTTATTAAGATCAAAAGCTGTCAGTGTCGGAGTCAATAATCTTTTGCTAATCTTTTTACTAAAAGAATAGATTTGGATGAATGAAGTGTCCAGAGAGTACATAAAGGAGAAAGGAGAGAGTTCATCAATGGGATAGAGTTGATGGTTAAACAGCATGCTGACAGTAATAGAGCCATCTCTGACACCTCAGGGAACGTCTAATCAGCCTCTGAATAATTTATACAGGTAATGAAACCACCAGTGAACCGCACACATGCAGTAATAAAGGATCTCTGAGTAAATATACTACAGACAGACAGAAGTTAAAAGAGTGAGATGTAGGTCTTGATTTTGCATACACTGCCAATAAGGAAATCAGACTAGATGCTTCCAGCATGCATGAGGTCAAAAGAAGATTGCCACGTTTCCACAGGCATCATGGTGACAGGTCACTTAAATGAACCGGACTTGAGATTGGCTCCTGTGGTTTTAAATGATGCAACCATGGGAGACTGAATGACATAGACTGGTCATTTAAAAAAGGTTCAATCAGTCTGGGCTCAAGACAAATGCCCAGTTAAGCTTATAAATCCATTAACTTGGACAAAGCAAGGAAGGCATTTCAAACAGTCCAGGTCAACAAAACATTACAACAAAGAGAAAAATGTGACCTGAAAAAAACAGAAACAAAAACAGACTTGCCAATGCAAAAACAAAAAATTGATGAAACTGCAAGCTAAAACATAATACATTATGGGCTAAATTTTGTGTTCTAAAATTTTTGTATGAAATAAATAAAAAATAAAAACTTTACTCAAAATCTGAATTTGATGGAAAGAGAACTCTGCCAGGTATAGAAAATCAGGAATATAAAGCCAAGTTTTGAGTGCAAGTACTACTGTGTCAACAAGACACCAAAATAAAACAGTACCGATCAGACTCTGACCTTGACGCCATGGAACCCTGCAAAGTGAAAACAATGAGAAACTCAACTGTTAGGTCCTCATGGTTCTGGAGCGTGTTCTGCTCCCAGCGCTCTAAAATGTGCTGAAGAACCTCCTCTTCCTCCAGTCGCCTCTGCCACGAAACGTGGGACATCCTCTCACCGAGCGAGGAAGCGTTAAATGGAGAGGTCTGGAATGTGTGCTTTCCTGAGTGCACCTGCTGAAGATGCAATATATACCGCGAACCCCGTCTGGCCCACCTGTCACCATCGGCGTCCAAATGAAACCAGCCAATTAGCACGGCCTGGATGATGTCATCCCTACTCGCCTGAATGCCAAGTACATGCACACGTGTGGCTGGTGCGGTGATAGCGTAGCAATTGCATGAGATCACGGCATGCACACGCACAATTTCGATTCTGGCAGACAACAGGAACAGGATGGTTATGGACAACCAACTAAAAAAGAGGAAAACCTGACCTGATCCCTCCTTCCACCCTCCCTTTCCCTCTCTCTCTGTCTCTCACTCACTGCACCCTCCTCTTGGGTGGGGGACACTCATCCGTCACTAGTGGTGGTTACTGGGGTGTGAAATTAAAATCAGGAAGGTGCTACCCCTTTCCGAACAATGCACAACAAACACACACACAAACATTCCTACACACACGATCGGGAGGACTGGAATGGGACCTCTGGGTGTCATAACGCTGGCTAATGCCCCTGTGGCACAGTAACTAAGCTAAACAAGATATCAGACCCTTACCCTAACCCTAACCCATATGAGATACCATAGACCTTTATTGTTTTATATAAAGAAAATTACTATAGACAAACCCTAACCATAAAAGACAACCTTTTGCATTTTTAGGATTTAAAAAAGTTTAGTTGTTTTGAATAGTTTTTTATTATTTATGAATCAATATATATCCATTTTGATTATATAAATAATTTTGACCTTTAAGGATATCCCCAGATGTCCCTAAAGAGAGGCTTTGACAGATTTCCCAATTTTTGTCCTTTAAGAATAGCTAAATAAACCTACCAATACACACAAACAACTGTCTTTGTTTACTCACATCCTGGTGCAATTTCTCAAGGTTCTCCTGTAGTTCGTAGAAGTAGCGGGAGGTGATTAGACCCTCGCGGGATTTGTCCAGGCAGTCACGGGACAGTTCGATGACCTGATGGTGGATGAAGCTCAGGACGCCGTCAGCTAGCGGCATGACTTTGTCAGGGGTTGAAGAGGATATGAATTCAGCCAGCCGTTCCTCCATCTGAGCAGTAGCCTGTGGGACAGAAGAGAAGGTGACAGGCTTTAACATGCTTTCCAGTGTATTGGAATAAGTTTGCAAATAAGGGTTGAATTCTAAAAGGCCAATGTAAAAAAAAAAAAGAGAGAAGCATCCAGATGCCAAAGTCTTTACAACTCTTTGGATATTACTAAAGCAATAAGCCACAAAAGCCATGCATTAGAGTGATTTTACAATGGATAAGGGTTGTTAATACAGAATGTGCTGTCACAGAGATGTGTTTATGATCATTTAACAATGGCTTCGAAAGCAGCTCGTCCAATCACAATTTAGAGTTGGAACTATTCATTTTATATACAGTTGAAGTCAGAGGTTTACATACACCTTAGCCAAATACATTTAAACTCAGTTTTTCCACAATTCCTGAAATTTTTTTTCTCCCCAATTTGGAATGCCCAATTTCCAATGAGCTCTAAGTCCTCGTGGTGGCGTAGTGGCTCGCATCAATCTGGGTGACGGAGAATGAATCTCAGTTGCCTTAGCGTCTAAGACCGTCAATTCGCGCGTCTCATCACGTGGCCCACCGAGAGCGAGAACCACACATTATAGCGACCACGAGGAGGTTAACTCATGTGACTCTACCCTCTCTAGCAACCAGACCAATTTTGTTGCTTAGGAGACCTGGCTGGATTCACTCAGCACGCCCTGGAGTCGAACTCGCGACTCCAGTGTTGGTACTTAGCGTCAATACTAGCTGAGCTACCCAGGCCCCTACAATTCCTGACATTTAATCATAGAAAACATTCCTTGTCTTAGGTCAGTTAGGATCACTACTTTATTTTAAGAATGTGAAATGTCAAAATAATAGTAGAGAGAAATATTTATTTCAGCTTTTATTTCTTTCATCACATTCCCAGTGGGTCAGAAGTTTACATACACTTTGTTAGTATTTGGTAGCATTGCCTTTAAATTGTTTAACTTGGGTCAAACGTTTTAGGTAGCCTTCCACAAGCTTCTCACAATAAGTTGCTGGAATTTTGGCCCATTCCTCCAGACTGAACTGGTGACAGAACTGGTGTAACTGGGTCAGGTTTGTAGGCCTCCTTGCTCGCACACGCTTTTTCAGTTCTGCCCACACATTTTCTATCAGACTGAAGTCAGGGCTTAGTGATGGCCACTCCAATACCTTGACTTTGTTGTCCGTAAGCCATTTTGCCACAACTTTGGAGGTATGCTTGGGGTGATTGTCCATTTGGAAGACCCATTTGTGACCAAGCTTTAACTTCCTGGCTGATGTCTCGAGATGTTGCTTCAATATACCCACATAATTTTCCTTCCTCATAATGCCATCTATTTTGTGAAGTGTGCCAGTCCCTCCTGCAGCAAAGCACCCCCACAACATGATACTGCCACCCCCATGCTTCAGGGTTGGGATGGTGTTCTTCAGCTTGCAAGCCTCACCCTTTTTCCTCCAAACATAATGATGGTCATTATGGCCAAACAGTCCAATTTTTTTTCAACAGACCAGAGGACATTTCTCAAAAAAGTAAGATCTTTGTCCCCATGTGCACTTGCAAGCTGTAGTCTGGCTTTTTTATGCTGGTTTTGAAGCAGTGGCTTCTTCCTTGCTGAGCAGCCTTGTAGGTTATGTTGATATAGGATTTGTTTTATTGTGGATATAGATACTTGTCTACCTGTTTCCTCCAGCATCTTCACAAGGTCCTTTGCTGTTGTTCTGGGATTGATTTGCACTTTTCGCACCGAACTACGTTCATATCTAGGAGACAGAATGCGTCTCCTTCCTGAGTGGTATGATGGCTGCGTGGTCCCATGGTGTTTATACTTGCGTACTATTGTTTGTACAGATGGACGTGGTACCTTCAGGCATTTGGAAATTGCTCCCAAGGATGAACCAGACTTGTGGAGGTCCACAATTTTTTTTCTGAGGTCTTTGCTGATTTCTTTGATTTTCCCATGATGTCAAGCAAAGATTTTGAAGGTTGGCCTTAAAATACATCCACAGGTACACCTCCAACTGACTCCAATTAGCCTATCAGAAGCTAACTGCCTAAAGGCTTGACATCATTTTCTGGAATTTTCCAAGCTGCTTAAAGGCACAGTTAACTTAGTGTATGTAAATTTCTGACCCACTGGAATTGTGAAATAGTCAATTAAAAGTGAACAAATCTGTCTGTATACAATTGTTGGAAAAATGACTTGTGTCATGCACAAAGTAGATGTCCTAAACGACTTGCCAAAACTATAGTTTGCTAATATGAAATCTGTGGAGTGGTTAAAAAAATTAGTTTTAATGACTTCAACTTCAAAGTGTTTGTAAATTCTGACCACTATATAAAGACATTTCGACATGGCTGAGCAGGCCATAAATGACAGGAAGTTAGATGTAACTGTAGTGTATTTCGATAGCCATCAAGCAACAGGGAGTGAAAATTAGTTTGTGAGGAGGATTAAACTTTGTTTACTGTTCAGCCGGTTCCCGCCTCCTCCTTGCCCATCCTTATACTTTAACAGTTAAAGGACGGGCAAGGAAGAGGTGGGAACCGGCTGAACAGTAAACATAAAGTTTAATGGTAAAACTCAACTTAAAACAACATAAAACAAACATGAACACAGACACACACAACATGGCAGCATGCGTCTCTCTCTTTCTCTCGAACTGGCATCTCCGGCTCCCCTTTATCTCACTCTCCCGCTGGTCAGCTGATTCAGCTGCAGCCGTGGCCCGGCCACGCCCTCCTCCTCGTCACACTGTTTTATGGTCAATTAGTGTCCTTCAGTTGTGCAAGTTTACCAATGTTGTTTTACAGCTCACCTTTGGGAAACGCTCCTTGTAGACATGGTTCATCATAACGATCTCATGGTCAAAGGATATAGGTGAGCGTCCAGGGCTGAACAAGAGGAGAAAGAAACAAGGGTAAGTAGAGAAATAAATAAGCAAATGAGGTTGGAAACACTGCAGAGGATCTTACCTGAGATGTCTTTCTTTTTTACATTTAAGATGATCAAGCATGTAGAGCTTATCATTTCAACCATAATGTCCTTTTGCATTCAAGCAAATCAATTAAAGTAGCCTATAGCTGAATGGCATGACTGCAAAGCCTGTATTCTGACTCATCCAACCTCAACCAATGTGATAAAACTAGACTTGCTCCACAGGGACTATTGTAAGATATGGCATGTGATATGTGTTTGTGAGCTTTTCATATTGGGACACAGATTACAGATACAGCTGTGACCGCATGAGTCACTCCAGTTAGTAAAGGTAAGCTGGTCATGTGACCCTGAGGATGAGGTAATGCTATAAGTCATCAATCGAAGGCTCACGCTTCCTATTAGCCCATCTGATTGAATGAACGTGTACTCACCACAGCACCTCTGGTCAACCTCCAGGGTGCCGATTAGCAATGTGCCAATGCACACACAAGCACACACTAAATTGGCTCATCTACAGGTGCGTCAATAACAATAAGAGACAGGGGAGAAATATTCTAGTAAAATCTTCAAACTACTTGAGAGACATTTTAATCAAAAATTACTTTCAGACCAACTGGAGTGGTTTGAAAAGGTTAACTCTGACAGAGATTGATTCGCAGCCGAAGGAAGCTGCATTAACAGTCACATTGAGAATATTTCTCCTGCTGAGTGAGGGAGAGAGAAAAGAGGAGGGAAATTAAAGAAAGGAAATGCCTTGGAGCGATCCTCTGCTTTTATTAAATAAAGAATTTTGTGTGTGCAAAGGATTAATGTGAAAATTCAGCACCGCAATAACATTCTGCAACTGCCAAAATTATTATTATTTTTTTTTATTTATTTCTAGAAATTACCTTGAAAAAGAATCTTACAGTTTTAAGCCAAATGGATTTAACTGAAGGACATCTATTCCCATTTGCGTTTTGTTATGGGGGAGAGAGTATTTGAATTTGTTGGATAAGTATAAAAAGAAAAATAGAGGGATAAAGAGGGATTTTTGCAACATACAGCTGAATGCTTTTCAGTGTCATTAGTATGCAAAAAATGAATAGTGCTTTTTAAAGGGATAGTTCACCCAAAAATGAAAATTGTCTTATCATTTACTCACCCTCATGCCATCCCAGATGTGTATGACTATCTTTCTTCGGCAGAACACAGAGATTTTTAGAAGAATATTTCAGCTCTTTTGATCCATACAATGCAAGTGAATGGTGACCAAAACTTTGAAGGTCCAAAAATGACATAAAGGAGGAATAAAAGTAATCCAGTGGTTAAATCCATATCTTCTGAACAATATGATAGGTGAGGGTGAGAAACAGATCAATATCTAAGTCATTTTTTTTCAGCTTCAACCAGTAGGTGACTGAATGTGAAGTCACTCACACACCAGAATGTGAAAATGAAATTGTAGATTTTTAAAATAAATACTTAAATATTGATCTGTTTCTCACCCAAACCTATAATCTCACTTCAGAAGATAAGGATTTAACCACTGGAGTCTTATGGATTACTTTTATACTGCCTTTTGGACCTTCAAAGTTCTGGCCACCATTCAATTGCACTATATTTCAGAGCTGAAATATTCTTTTAAAAATCTTTGTCTGTGTTCTGCAGAAGAAAGAAAGTCATACACATCTGGGATGGCATGAGGGTGAGTAAATGATGTGGGAATTTTCATTGTTGGGTAAACTTTCCCTTTAATGGAAGCATCACCATTACTATTGCTTATAATAATATTAGCGCACAAATCGTCCTGCTAATATCTGTGCTATGGAAATGAATAATATTGGGGAAAAAAAGAGTTTAACTGCACAAATGTATTTACTAACGTTTCTGCAATCAGACTTTTTCAAGGTATGAAAAATCCATACCTTGAATAAGGCTGATTGCCAAAATGTTGGTAAATAAATTCGCCAATATTTTGAGGGTTTTTTTTCTATGAATATTTGCCATAACTTGCACCTCTAATTCTAAGGTGTGTGTTTTAATTGTCATTTCTAGTGGACATCAATGATACCTTAAATTGTGCAACTTGTTGAAGAGAGGTGCGCTTTTACTTTTAGTGATCAGACTTATCGCCTGGCAGATGACCTAGCAATCCCCTAGCAACCACCTTATACACCCTTGCAACCACTTGGCAACATGTTAAAAAACATTCCAAATACATTTGCAACTTCATAACAATGTCCTGCCAACCTCCCATGACATTTTTGTAAAAGCAAGCACCAATCACATTTTCTTCAGAAAATGTAAAAATCTACTTTTGCATTTATTTCTCTAACAGCTGAACTGATCTGAAAAGAACTTGAGCTGTTAAAGTGAAAACTATCACATAGAACAAAGGAAAACAAAAGGAGGGATAGCAAGAGAGAGAGAGAGGAGGGGATGAGAGTGTGTAAATGTGTCACAGTTGAGCACAGAATGACCTCTAAATCCCTCCGAGGAGCAGGAGAGCAGGGAAATCAGCTAGTTAATTGGTCGTGACAGAGTTATCTGCACTAACACAAACACACATACACACATTCTTGAATAAGATCATGGGAGCAGCCAAACACAGACAAAGCTATATAACACACACACACACACACAAACTAATTTGGACACAATTCCTAAATATTCTGGTTAATTTGAACTAACTTAATGAACTAAAGGAATCCAGAATGTAAGACTTATATTGTGACATTGAGCTCTTCATTAGAATAATATTCTTACTTGAAACCTCCAGCTACTGCTACCAAATGACACTTGGATGATGGATGATGACCATTGTGTGTTGAGCTCATTACTCATAAAGAATGTGTGTGTGTGTGTGTGTGTGTGTGTGTGTGTGTGTGTGTGTGTGTGTGTGTGTGTGTGTGAGTGTGTTTTAGTGAGCTAAAAGACTGAAAGAGAGAGAATGATGGAGAACTGCCTGCATTCGCTGCATGAAGCATAATTTCTGTCAATTCTCTCTGCATGTCTGCTATCCAAGACCATACAATTAGCATAATACTGCTCAATTTTCTTGTCTCTAATTAACCAGTTTGGGCTTTGACTGCAATTCCAGCCTTTTCATCCCTTTTTCGCTTCTTTCACCAGGAAAAATTGATAATCCTGGGAAGTAGTAATCTGTAAGATGTGGCAACAGCAAAGCTAACTTCCTCATCCAATATTTATGGATCTAATTCGGGAGAGTTGAAGCCCCTGCTCTGTGTGTCTAGATACTGAAGGAGGGAAGGAAAGTGTTTCCTGAATAAGTTATCTTGACAGAGAGACAGTGGGGTAAGAGAGAGAGAGATAGAGAAGAGAGATAAGAGAGAGAGAGAGAGAGAGAGAGAGAGAGAGAGAGAGAGAGAGAGAGAGAGAGAGAGAGAGATGTGTTTACAGATAAGAGGCTCATAAGGGAGGTAGTGTCTTTACTAGTGGCCAAGAAGAAATGATTCAGTCTAGCAGGTCTGGAAGAAGTGTGAGTGACTAGTGGAGTCACCATACAGATCTACTGTCATGAAATAGAGAGAGAAGGGGGAATCTCACGAAAACATGTCCAGGTCACATTTCACCTCAAAATCAAGTTATATTTTGCATAAAGAATTTGAACCCTATAACAGTAACATTACTTTTCTATCTATAAATTAGTTTTGCATTGTGACATTTTTTTCTCATGACAATTAAGCACCCTTAACATACCATAATGCATCCAGGTGTTTCGCTTTAAGTTGATCTTTCTTATGTCTTTCTTTTGATTTTGTGGTGAAGTATTACCTGGACGTATTTTTGACTGATTTCATGAGATTCCCCGATATAGACAGAGAGAGTCAGAAAGAAATTGTGATGGCAAAAGAGTGAAGAGGCATCATTGTGAAGGGAACAAAGGCTGAATAATGTGTCTGCTGCCTTGGCAGAAGAAGCCAAAAGTCTAAAGAATGAGGTGTGGCAGTTTCTTGTCAGAGCTGAAGATTTGGCCTTTAGGAGTGAGTGAGAGCCTGAGGGCACAGCTGACACATACACTTGAGGCATCATGTTCAGCTGAAGGCCAATTTATGATTGCTGTAGAAAGGGAATGTGTGTATGTGTACCTGAGACTGCGGGAGCGGGGTCGCATTGCTGGAGATCTCCTCCCGTCCTCATCCGTGATGCTCTCTGAGCTGAAGTGTTTGGTGAAGAAGTGCAGCTCATCTGCAGTGGGCTGGAAGGGCAACTGGTGCAGCTTCTCCTGAGATGAACATGATGACTGTGAGAAGCAGAGAGGGAAGGATTACAAGGATAGAAGGCATTGCATAGGCTGCTCTGACTGTCAATCAACTGCCGTCGTTGGCGGAATATTGTGGATTGTTAATGTGAGCAAATTTGCCCCTAAACATTATGAAGCCAAACAGAAAAATATTCAAATTAATATTTACAACTCTAAACCTCATGAAGAAATAGCTGGGTCAGTTAAGCCTATTTTTAAGACCACTGAGATTTTTTGCATTGCGGCATTATTTTCATGACAACTAAGCATTCCCCTGTCAAATTCTCATTACTGTAATGCAAAAACATTTAAATACTATACTATAAGATATATGAAAAATATTTACACATGTATAAAATCTTGGTTCTAAAATAGTCCTAAAATAAACTTCCTTTTTTAAGTAAAATATAATTTTCGTATTTTTTTTTATTTTTTTTTATTGTGAACATTTTTGTAAGTTTTACCCAATTTTAAAAGAAAAGGTGACTTATTTAGTTTTAAATCAGTAGATTTCCCTTGTGATTTGAGTAGTCTGAGTAAGCGCTACAGACTTAGAATAAAATTTTGGCATACGTTTAAAAATGCCTTTTTATCTTTCTAAGCAGACTTTCATGGGGCTTGTGTGGATTGAACTCATTCCCCCATGGAAGTAACAACCTGACTGAGTTACAGTCAATGTTCAAAGACAGAACTTTTTTCAAGTGAACGCATCAATATGAAGCCACTGACATTAGTTCAGGCAAAAGGGAGCTGCTTTGTACTTAAGAGTTTATTTCACTGTAGGGTGAATAGGATTAACCCTCAGGGCAAGGTTAAGACTAGAAGTCAAATGCAATACCAAACAGTGAAAAGTACATACATTTGAGGTTAATGCAACAAAGGGGGGCTACAAGAAAACATGAGCAACAACAGACAAACACACACACACACACTCACCGAGACTGTTGAGCTGGGGGTATTAGTTCCATATCCAGAGGATGGCAGTGAGGCGAGAGACCAGCGGCGGCCATCCGTCCTAAAAGAGAGAATAAACCAGGAAAGGAGGAAATCAGAGTTTGGCTCATATTAAAAGGAATCGTTCACCAAAAATTCTGTCATCATTTACTCATACTCATGTCGTTCCAAACCCATTTCCGCATGTCACTGCAACTTTCTTCCATAGTAAACAGATCTCAGGCAGAATGGTAGCCTCAGTCACCATTCACGTTATGCAAAAAAAAGATGCATATGGAAGTGAATAGAGACCGAGGCTAACATTCTCCCTAACGTCTCCTTTTGTGTTCCACAGAAGAAATAAATTCGTACCGGTCTGACACAACATGAGAGTGAGCAAAGGATGACATAATTTTCGATTTTTGGTGAACTTTTCCTTTAACTAATCACTGCACACTACTGCTAATATTTTTCTGGATATAATCAAGATTACACAAGCTAAATAACACCAGCCACAATCAGACCAACACTGATAAAATATCAGACAATTACAGCAGACTGACCACAGCATATGATTCAAATATGCACAAAAACACAATCACATTGCAACTGTACATTCAACTGCGCACTTCAATAAACACATGTATGAGAGCTATAAGCATCCATGATGAAGGCAAGGCTGCCCTTACAGGAGCAGCACATACACATATGAAGCCATTTCATGCAGTAAATAATAGAACTAATGTGACATGATGTCTTTTTGCACACAACAGCAGCATGTTCACTCAAGCACATAAAACAATGACTGAAATATATTAGGAATTCAGCAGACAATCAGCAGCCCTGTACATAGACACAATAATGAACTTAAATGACATTACATGCTGTATTTAAAGGAATAGTTCACACAAAAACTTCTCACAATTTACTCACCCTCATCATTACAATTCTGTATTTCTTTCTTAACACAAGACGTTTTAATGAATAATGCATTCTGTCTTTTCCATAGAATGGCAGTTCATAGTGACTCACTTTGAAGCTTAAAAAAGGACTACTTTTATGACACGTATGGGTTCTTTTTCAATCTTGAAAGGGTTAGTTCACCCAAAAATGAAAATCCTCTCATTATGTATTTACCTTTAAGCCATCCCAGATGTGTATGACTTTCCTTCTTAAGCAGAACCGAAATGAAGATTTTTATAAGCAGATTTCAGCTCAGTTTGTCCATACAATGCAAGTAAACAGGTGCCATCAGTCTGCTGGCTGTTTGACGCTCCAAAAGGCATATTTAGGCATCATAAAAGTAATCCACACAACTCCAGTCGATCAATTAATGTCTTCTGAAGCAAACTGACAGGTTTGTGTAAGAAACATATCGATAATTAAAATGTTATTAACGAAAAAAAACAAAAAAAAAACGCTCCTGCCGGCAGTTGTGACGCAAGCACAATGGCGCGTTCACGTGAGAAGTCAGATGTGTGCGCTTTGTATACAACAGAGGAACGAACGTCAGGTGGGAGTTAGTTCATTTCAAACAAAAATACAGCGCTGGGCGGAAGCAACGATTTAAAGTTAAAAAGTTTTAATTATCGATTCGTTTCTTACACAAACCTACCGGCTTGCTTCAGAAGACATTAATTGATCGACTGGAGTCACGTGGATTACTTTTATGCTGCCTAAATATGACTTTTGGACCATCAAATAGCCAGCAGCCTAATGGCACCTGTTTACTTGCATTGTATGGCCAAACATACACATCTGGGATGGCTTAAAGGTAAGTAAATATTGAGAAAATTTTCATTTTTGGGTTAACTATATGGAGACAAAATGATACCTTATATATTTGCAAACAAATAAAGAATTGCAAAAGACGAAGCTGTGTTTAATTGTAAAAAATAATGTATGTTGTAAACAAAACCCAAGAATTGAAATCCTTTTTTTAACCGGCAACAGACTTTTGGCTGTTTTAGGGTGAAAGTCCTGGTTACAGAGTGTTTGTGCTTTATGTAGCCTTTTAGCTAACATATTTTCAGCTTTGTCTTTTGCTATACTTTATTTTTTTGCAAATATATAATGTATCATATTGACTCCATAGAACTAACCCTTTAAAGAAAGTTGCTATTAACTGCCATAGTATTGAAAATACGGACTGTGATATTCATATATTTTTGTGTTCCGCTTGAGAAAGTAAGTCATACGGATTTAGAACGACATGAGCATGAGAAACTTATGATAATTTTCATTTATAGGTGAACTACACCTTTAAAATTACAATGTGCAAAAATTTGAAATCAGTACAGTGATTTTGATACCAATCAAATGTATACCTTTTACAAAGCAGATTTTTATGGAGCTTGAATTTACTATGAACTATAAATAATTTTGATACAATAATATTCCACAAGAAAGCAATAATGTAGCTATAATATTTCTGTTTTTAAGCTCCCTGCACAAACATACATGTATAATAAATGAAATTATTTATGTAAAGCGCAGACGTCAGTGAGGGTGAACCTTGTGGAACATGTTTGATGATTGTATATCAGTTCTTAGCACACAGTCAAGCTGTTTATATTTAGCTGGCTGATTGCTGATAAATCATAACTCTGATACATAAATAAACGTGTCTGAGGTGTTTTTAAAACAAATCTGACTGTCAGCCCTAATGAAATACAAACATGATGTTCTGTATGGACAGCCATGCTGGAAGCAGACACAGGAAATGATGCCATAAGGGAAGTAGGGTGATGATTACCTGTCAGCCCTGTGTCCATGACTGCATGGAAGAGAGTATAGCATTAACAAGGATGCAACCTTGGGGGCATCTGTGTGTTTATATACTGATTCTAGGCACATCTCTTGCTTTCTTATGACCTACATATCACGCACACATCAAATCACATTCAATAAAGCACATCACATGCATCTGTCCGAATTCGATTTTGATGTGTGGCAAGCCATTTGTGTCTTAAGTATTGTTCTTTGTCCATTAGATGGCACTGTTGGCACATGAGTGAATCTGGCTCAACGACTTAATGGTCTATGCTCTACAGCTGACATTCAAACGAATCCTTTTCATTAAGCCGGAGGTCATCAGCTCTGTGTGTTCTCTCCCAGTTGTTAAAAAATTTTCATCTTTTGCTGCTCAATTACCAATTCAGATTCACTCATTAACATTCGTGGTACCATTATTCAGAGCCACAGTGAAGGACCATGGGACATTACAAATTAATTGAGAATTGGGTGCTTAATAATCACCAGATGAGCAACAAAGTATGACAATTACTGTATACTTGCAAGGGGAGGTAAGAAATATTTTAGTTGCTGAATTCAAAAGACATCTTTGTAAACTTTATATCACCAACCCCTTGAGAGACTTTTTACAAGACATTTACTAAGACTCCGCATTTGTAAATCTACATAAATCACAATAATTTTGTCCATTGCTCTTTGACCCAATTAAAGTTTATCTAATATTTAAAACATTATGACGCTTGTCCTGTGATATCACTCACCTGCGAGCTGGCACGAAGGAGAAGTGGGCAGCAGTGTTTGGGGAGAAGTTGCGTGGACTGTCCAATGGACTGCTCCCTGAAAAAGACCCAAAACATGAGATTTAGGGGAATATTTACAACTTGTCCACTTCCATTTCCACACTAATGCATTTACGGTTGAAAACTCTGTTGAAACTTGTTTCCTAACATCTTCGTTTGCCAAAGTATGCTGCAATAAAGAGCGTTTTCAAATGTAAAAAGTGGAGAAAAATGCTGTTACAGTGTGGATGAGAGGTGTACATGCACACAACATTGTGTTTTCAATTTAAAACTTCTAAGTGTGGACGTTGCCACTCATTATCAGATCAGACTCTTTGCACATATTCAAATTTTTGCTACATGAACAGGCTGTTTGCAGGCTTTATAGCTCAATACTATCAAACACACCAACCTAACAAACAAAATTTGTTTAAATCAGTCTGTCAAGAGAGACACATGGGGAGTTCACTTCAGGCAGCCTAGAGTTACATAATGCCCATCATAAGTAAACAAATTTGCCCTACTGGTCTCGCCTCTTCTGTCAATCTTTCCCTTTATTTTATTCATCAAAGCCCTTTAAAGATAACAAAACCCTTTAGGAGAGTGGACTTATTGGGCAGGCTCATTGAGGTACAGGATCAAAGGTCTTTTCTCCTGTGCTTCTCTTTGAGAATAGATTAGTGCTTAGAAAGTAAGGCACTCAGACCCTGTTTAAGTGCTTTAGACCAGGGGTTTTCAAAGTGTGGGGTGTGCCTGCCCAGGGGGGTGCTATAGCATGTCAGGGGAGGCGCGGAGAGCGGTAAAAACAAATTATTATTAAATAATTAATATGTGTGTATGTATGTGTATGTATATATACAGGTGCATCTCAATAAATTAGAATGTCATGGAAAAGTTCATTTATTTCAGTAATTCAACTCAAATTGTGAAACTCGTGTATTAAATAAATTCAATGCACACAGACTGAAGTAGTTTAAGTCTTTGGTTCTTTTAATTGTGATGATTTTGGCTCACATTTAACAAAAACCCACCAATTCACTATCTCAAAAAATTAGAATATGGTGACATGCCAATCAGCTAATCAACTCAAAACACCTGCAAAGGTTTCCTGAGCCTTCAAAATGGTCTCTCAGTTTGGTTCACTAGGCTACACAATCATGGGGAAGACTGCTGATCTGACAGTTGTCCAGAAGGCAATCACTGACACCCTTCACAAGGAGGGTAAGCCACAAACATTCATTGCCAAAGAAGCTGGCTGTTCACAGAGTGCTGTATCCAAGCATGTTAACAGAAAGTTGAGTGGAAGGAAAATGTGTGGAA
Organism: Myxocyprinus asiaticus; assembly: GCF_019703515.2. Classification (NCBI taxonomy): domain Eukaryota; kingdom Metazoa; phylum Chordata; class Actinopteri; order Cypriniformes; family Catostomidae; genus Myxocyprinus; species Myxocyprinus asiaticus. Next base: position 30,596,277 of record NC_059355.1, read on the forward strand.
GAAAAAGATGCACAACCAACCGAGAGAACCGCAGCCTTATGATTGTCAAGCAAAATCGATTCAAGAATTTGGGTGAACTTCACAAGGAATGGACTGAGGCTGGAGTCAAGGCATCAAGAGCCACCACACACAGACATGTCAAGGAATTTGGCTACAGTTGTCGTATTCCTCTTGTTAAGCCACTCCTGAACCACAGACAACGTCAGAGGCGTCTTACCTGGGCTAAGGAGAAGAAGAACTGGACTGCTGCTCAGTGTTCCAAAGTCCTCTTTTCAGATGAGAGCAAGTTTTGTATTTCATTTGGAAACCAAGGTCCTAGAGTCTGGAGGAAGGGTGGAGAAGCTCATGGCCCAAGTTGCTTGAAGTCCAGTGTTAAGTTTCCACAGTCTGTGATGATTTGGGGTGCAATGTCATCTGCTGGTGTTGGTCCATTGTGTTTTTTGAAAACCAAAGTCACTGCACCCATTTACCAAGATATTTTGGAGCACTTCATGCTTCCTTCTGCTGACCAGCTTTTTAAAGATGCTGATTTCATTTTTCAGCAGGATTTGGCACCTGCCCACACTGCCAAAAGCACCAAAAGTTGGTTAAATGACCATGGTGTTGGTGTGCTTGACTGGCCAGCAAACTCACCAGACCTGAACCCCACAGAGAATCTATGGGGTATTGTCAAGAGGAAAATGAGAAACAAGAGACCAAAAAATGCAGATGAGCTGAAGGCCACTGTCAAAGAAACCTGGGCTTCCATACCACCTCAGCAGTGCCACAAACTGATCACCTCCATGCCACGCCGAATTGAGGCAGTAATTAAAGCAAAAGGAGCCCCTACCAAGTATTGAGTACATATACAGTAAATGAACATACTTTCCAGAAGGCCAACAATTCACTAAAAATGTTTTTTTTATTGGTCTTATGATGTATTCTAATTTTTTGAGATAGTGAATTGGTGGGTTTTTGTTAAATGTGAGCCAAAATCATCACAATTAAAAGAACCAAAGACTTAAACTACTTCAGTCTGTGTGCATTGAATTTATTTAATACACGAGTTTCACAATTTGAGTTGAATTACTGAAATAAATGAACTTTTCCACGACATTCTAATTTATTGAGATGCACCTGTATATATATATATATATATATATATATATATATATATATATATATATATATATATTTATGTATCGAGTTTAACTATTATATTATATTTAAAACATTATTTAAACAGTTTTGAAAACAATAGGCAAAAAAAAAATATTTATCAAGAATCTTTGTGAAGATTCTCTTATATTTGTCAAGCCTGCCAATAAAACAGACACGACGTAGTAGTCTGTAATTACAATGGAGCGGTTTCTGAGACCACCAAATTCGAATCCTTCCATTTCAGGGGTCAAACCCAAAAGACAACGATATGATGAGCAGTATTTAAGTTTAGGATTTACATGGACAGGATCAGTTGATGCACCAAGACTTTTGTGTCGTTTGTCAGGAGAATTTAGCAAATGACAGCATGCGACCTGCTAAATTCGCAGACCCCTTGACACCAAGCATACTGAGGTAGTGGGAAAACCTCAAGTTTTTCCAAAGAAAACTTCAAGCCTTTCAAGGTCAGAAAAAAGTTGTTGGAGAATTTGTCAACATTTTACAATTTGGCACATAACAGCGGAGAGACATTGATTCTGCCGGCAGCCAAAGATATGTGTTCCTTGAAGGTAGGAGAGGCAGCGGCTTCTAAGCTTGATTCTATTCCACTCTCTGACAACACAGTGGGTCGGCGCATCTCTGACATGGCACAGGATGCTAAGGAGCAAGTGTTAAGCACTATTCGGACAGCAATTATATAACATGGGGACGTGAGGTAATTCCAGAATTTACAGGGGGTAGTCAGTGATTTTATTGCCACCTGAATCTGAAATGTCAATGTTTTTCTCCCATCTCCTGTGAGAAAATTCCCAGTCAAATTACCTACTGTTTTTTGACAAACACCAAGGTCGTGTGGTAATTTAATTACCGTCTGAATCCAAATAATCCAGAAGCCATTTTGGAAATCCTTTTTGACCACTGCTAAGTGCCGTACGTTTGCGCTGCGCGTGGTAACAGCTCTGGCGGTAATGGACAGTTGTGAAAGTTGGAGCACTGTAGACATTTTTGAAATAATTCACAATAATAAAATTACGTCGCCACTCCACCACAGTGAGTGGGAACTCTTAAGTAGAAGGGTAAGAAAAACGAGGGGGGGCATCGTATACGTTTTGTGTCACAAGGGAGGCCCACTGTCTTTGACTTTGAAAACCCCTGCTCTAGACCCCTAGTCCTCTACATCAAAAATGCCTCAAGTGGAATGGTATTGCATAATGACTGTCATTCGAAGACTTGCAGACCATGAGCAAAGAATCCTTTTTTGAGGATTCAAGCTTAAATTCATATTCAAGGGATTTTGCTAAGAGGTTACATTCTTTCTCTTTATTTCAGTTGTATTTTAAATTAGATTTCATATCCTGGGCTCAGAATTTGGGATTAATTATTTAAAGAGTACAGGCGAATACATGATCATGTGTGGCCATAAAAATCCAGGCATTACTGCCATGACTATAGTTCATGGATATAAAAGAACAAAATTTCATTTGAAAACCACTATTCTTAGTCATTTGTGAATTAAAGAGCACAGACCCAGACATTATCAATCAACCCAGCCAATACGAGCAGTGGGGGCTCCTATCTTTACTGTGTGATAAGGTTTAAGTCACAACACCCCCCAATCTCCCATTAATCATAAATTAATGCATTCGGCAAGTGGCCCGTGCCAAATCTTACATATTAATGAGAGCATAATTCTTTGTCAGGAAGTGACTGTAGGAACAGCTGCGCACAGCTGGACCGGGACACGCAACAGTGCATATCTGTTACTGAGATACATTAATTTAAAGGAGAATCCCGTCATGGAGGGGCTATGAGAGCATAGAAGAGATAACTCGAATGGCACAGTAGTGTGTTACTCAGCCATGCACCTGCTTATTTTTCATCATGAAGAGATAGTAGACAGTTTCTCATACTATACACAGCTGCAGAGAAGCTGGAATAGAAAAATGGAGAGCTCACCAATTAGCACCCTGTTGAATTACACAGGGCTACAGTAAGCTCACACCACAGTTAAATGTTCAATGTGGCACAAATGAATCAACCCCTTGTTGATTGTGCTTCTTAGAGTTTGAAATAATTTCACCTCTGCTCCTTCTGTTGGTAGTCACATTAAAATGTTTCTAATGGCTTTGAAGTGCTTTAAATGAAGCCACAACTGGTTTAATGTTCCCTTTTAGATTTCCAATTTAAACACTGCGATTATTGTGAAGCTGCAGCATGTTGCTTTCATTGATGCTGTACTGCTTGATGCAGACAGCACAAACAAACAAGTGTTTTCTTTCAGTAACGCTAATGCAAAGCACAATATTAAGCCTAATAAAACCGTGATACAAGTAATGCTGGATTTAATTGCAGTTTTAAGCTTTTACACTCTCTGAAGAAAATGTGTGTGGTGCTTGCCGGTGCAAAACTTGATGTTAACGTGTTCTGTTTGTTTTTGTTTTTTTGTGCATTTCCATGTGGTTGCTAGGGTTTTCTGAGTAGCTGCTAGGTTGTATCTCACTGCCCTAAATCAAAAGAGATAACCCTCAAGACTCTATAGCCCTGTGCTAAATCTATACGATTTTGCTCGTTTGTTCGTTTGCTTACAATTTGCAGCACTGTGGCCAGTCATTTTGATGGTTTAGCAATTCCAGTAATTCAGTAACAGGAGGGGGCTGACGAGCAGATGGAAGTATTCCCATGTTGAGGACTGCAACACAGTATTTGTCACTAAAAGAGCCAAGCTGAAGGGTCTGAGCGCAAGCTGTGTACATTATGTGTGATCCTAATCTGAGCCCTGTTTTAAACACAGCTTCACTCACCTCCTTAATCTCTCCACACACACACACACACACACACACACACACACACACACACACACTGGCTGCTGGCTTTGACAGCTGATCTTTTATTTAACTTTAATGCTCAGTTTTTCTGCAATGTGGAAGCGATAAGGAAAACAAACCCACTGTTGCAGCAGCAGTTTTATTAAGTGTTTTATCTCAGGCTTCAGCTTTATTAAAGCACTAGCTTGACAACTGCAGTGGTGTACACTGGTTTGCAAAGTATTCAAACTATTAATCAATTCTCTCTGTTTACTGGATGACAAATGTCTGACATTTTTAGTACAAAACACTCAAATGTAACCAATTTTGATTAAAAAATTTTTTTTAAAAAAGAAACATGGTGTTTGTATTCAATCACCAAATTTTTATATTTGCAAACGTAATGTTTTCCTAAATTTAACATTTAATATTTTAAAGCAAGCTTTTACAGCAACAACAGCTTTATGTTTTCTGGAGCGAGTATGTAATCGCTTCACACACTATTCAGGTGTGATATTGACATTGTTCCAAGTAGATTGTCTCTAGGATGTTGAAGTTAGTCAGCTTACATGTCTGTGCAGCACAATTTTCATTTAATGCCTTATAAATTCTAACTGGATTCAGATCAAGACTATGACTGGACCATTTCAGGACATTCACTTTTTCTTATCTTCAGCAGTTCCTATGTGAATTTGGCCTGGTATGTGCCAATGCCAAATTTGAAACTACCATCACCATACTTCACTGCAGGTACAGTATGGTGGTTTCTGATGTAAATCAATTTGAATTTGAGTCAAAAAGCTTATCTTAATCTTTGTTTCATTGGACCACAAAATCTCTCCCATGGTACAGCTGGGTCAATATTATGGTTTTTGGCACACTCTGTGCTTTTTTTCTTAACCAGTGGCATCTTTTGGCCACCCATACATTCTTTTTTTTCTCATGAAACTTTCCTTTAACTTGATCTCTTACATCTTAGTAATGCATTTAAGTCTAAATTTTTTTGGATGATTCCTTAACAGTGGGGTTATTATCCAGAAAGAGTGCTAGTTATTTTAATAATACACCAATAGAGGCCAATTGTATGGCAATTGTGTCTTTGTTAGGGCAGATTGTCATTAGCGATTCTAATGTGAATGTTTGGTTCACATACTCTCACATTTAGGCCTACATCACAAAATACACTCAACCCTACAACGCAAATTGAGAATGATTAATTGTATGAAACTTAAGATTAATCATCTTTATCATTATGTGCACATTCTTCCATGACTAAAAATCAGCATAACGTTCATACTAAACTACTATGGGATGAACAAGAAATCTTTAGCTATTTAAAACAGTATTGTATGAGGAGCTAAGCCATTTGGAACATATTTTAAAACTATGTAAATGACAAATAATCTGAAAGTGTCCCGCTTTACCTGTATTCACCCACAACTCCAGCCTAGTCTTTATGTATACCTCAGTGGTTTGTTTAAGGCTCATGTCTTGCTGGGAAAGGTTAATATGACAAATTTCAGAGACAGAATGATTTTGAAGCAGATAGCACAAATCCAATCCCTAACAGGCAATATAAAGGAATGGTATTACTAAATGTCAGCTGTCAATCCATTCATAATGCCTGTGAATTAGATGAGAGATCACTACACCACATTGGAATTTCTGGGTGCTATCGAGGTTTAACATGTTGTGGACAGCTGCCACACACAGCGCATACTATGTTTTTTATTTTATTATTATCATCATTTACATTCTTTTTATTTGTTTTTTAATGTAGACGTAGCACGTATGTGTATGTGTATGTGTGTGTTACCAATGAAGTGTATGTATTTCTGCGTGTATGGCTCTGGTCCAAATCTTAGTGAGCTGCCTCACTGTCTACTATCTACACGGGCAGCATTCCATCAGAAATTAACCTCATAAGTGACAGATTTGACATGCTCTACATATGTAGCAACATGTCAGACATGTGCACCACACAAACAGCACACCTCACAGTTGAATCCAATTGAGTCTGACACGCATGCCAATGATACCTTAAAAAACTGTCGAGAGAGAGAGAGAGAGAGAGAGAGAGAGAGAGAGAGAGAAATTTTACCTGGAAGTCCGTGCAGTGGTGAGTGGGGGCGAGGCAGTGTGGGAGAGGTGCTAGATGTCACTATCAAACTCTTCCTGTTGCTCGTCCGACAGCTATACAAGAAAAACAAAAAAATATTATTATGATTTGTCCCATACAGTTATGAACAGTGATGCAAAATGTGCTAAAGCCTTCATATAAGGGACTTTTTTGTTTGGGGGGGGGGGGCTGAAAGAGCAAACTAACATCAGTCTGGCTTAAATGCTAAAAGCCTCCAGCTCGAGCTGATAGGGGAAAAAACGGCCACCTACAGCTCAAAACACAGCTAAAATGAATCTTGAGACATGCCACTAGGACATTACCATCTCACGCTTCAGATGACTGGCCACTAGAACAAGCTTTCAAAACTGAGCAGAGTGGTGAACAGTAAGTGATGAGTGTTCCTTGATTCAATGTGAGAAGACCATTGACACAGACACACACACATCCCTGCTGCGTGGTCAGAACACAAAGCCGAGCTGTGACCTATTTGAGACCTCATGCACTGCTAGTCTTTTTATCATTAGTCCGTTGAATCGATTACAGAAAAAGGGGATTTGTTTTGTTGTGATTTGACTGACGTGGTCACCATTCACTGCCATAGTATGGAAGAAAGCTGCGTGAAGATTCTTTAAAATTCTCTATTTGTGTTCCACAGAAAAAATATCAGCAGACTTGTTTAGAACAACATGAGGGTGAGTAAATAATCTCAGATTTTTTTGGGGTGAACTATTCCTTTAAAACGTGCTGGATAATTACATGAATGCCTCTTGGTCCAAGCAAAAAGAATCATGCAGTAGGGCTATTGTTGCAGAAAGAATGACCTGCACCATTTTCACAGTGCCAGCCATCACTCAGTGTGTAATGGAGGTTTAGAAATAAGTACAGTCACAGCGGGAGAGATGAAGAGAAAGAAAGAGAGGGGTAGGAGAGAGAAAGAAGAAAAGCAAGAAAAAGCAAGAGAAAACCAATGACTCACAGGCTAACACTTTAACATTCTAACTCTCATTAAAACTCTAAACAAATGAAAATGTAACAATTAATTTTCAACATAATATTGTATTATTTTTTATCAAATGAAGTGCTTATATACAGAAACTCACAGGACAAATCAAAATACAACATTGGGAGTTATATTTTGTCAAATGAAGTGCTGCTAAAAGTTCATCACAGATGTTATAAATACTGCTTAGGTATAATACAATTACTACTGATTTCTTATTAGTAGTAGTAGTTGTAGTAGTATTACAGTGAATATTACATAACTTTACAGCAGTGATATATTTCTTTTTTCCTATACATTTAGCTTTAATGTTGACGAGGTTTTTATTTTGAAGTGTTTCTGTTGTTTTGACCAAGGAGCTCTGACTTATGATGGCAGAATCCCACTCTGGAAAACTACGTGACTCAGTGATTTATTTTTTAAACAGCAAAAGGCTGCTATTTAATTAAGTATGTATGTACTCTGTATGTGCCTCACGCTACAATGTGAATTTGCACTCTGTTTACTGTCATCTGCTACAAACAGAGAGCGTGTGATGCTCATGATGGTGTTTTCCCTGTATGAGCCAAGGAGAAGCTTTAAAAGGTGTGAGCAATCGGCGTCAGCACAACACAGTCTCCACACATTCACAAGCGCTCACATTTGAATTACATGCAAACTATATATTTATCTCAATAAATCGTTGAACATTCTCTGCTCAAGCTGATTTACCACGGTGTTCAGCTTTCCACTGTACCGGTTACTCAAGACTGCAAGTGGTTTGTCACAAACTCAGCTTGGAAAACACCCATCCCCTACCAGTACTGCTGTGAAACTTTAACACACAGGAACACAACCTGACACTGGACAAGCACTCGTTCTCCAGAACAGTGTTTATAATATTGCCATAATACTAATGTAATTCTATGATCCCCTGCTAGAAGGTGTGTGGGTGGATATTGTTTGATATGATATGAGTTTGCATAATTTTTGCTCACAATCAATTTAGCATGGATGTGAAGTGCACTGTTGCTGAAAAAGAGTTGTAGGTTCTCATTAAACCATCATTCCATCATCAGAAAACAAAGCGGGGGAAACATGGCAGTGAAAAGCCCCGGTACAATTTACATACTAATAATGTGAGCAGCTGTGCAGGGTTCACGGGTGTGAAAAGAAATGTATCCCTTATTACAGTAATTGGGGAGAGAATTGCTTCCCTCCGACTTCTAAACACAGAGAAATGTCCATTTTATTTGCACGCAAACCTGCTTGTTTTAATTTTCGTCTGGGCTCATTTGAGTTTATTAAGCTTCATTTTGACTAATTTGAGTGTGGCTGGAATTGTTTTGGGCAGCTTTAAATGACATGTTAAGTCTGGGAGAATTTGTTTAGGTTTGGATTTAATCAACAACTATGAAAATAAAGTGTAAAAAAAGTTAACTGGTCTTGTTTCTGCAAGCTTTAGTCTACGAAACTGTTTTTGACTGTCAAATGCTTTGCATTTTGTTGATGCTTCTTTGTAAATAGAAACACTGCGCTTGTTTTAGGTTCATGTTTAGTTTGCATCAGTTCAGTGCGTTGCAGCTCTCTGAAAGTGGGCCACCTAAGCAAAAGATAATCCACTCATACAATTACTTATCCTGGATTGGATTCCCATTAGATTGTACATGACAGAATAAAAACTCTAGTAAAAGAGCCCACATGTGTGTACACTGATGCAAAAACATAGCCATGTGCATAGCCTTGAACACAAATTTTGAGGATGTGGGATGCTTTGGTTTATACAAACACACACCACATCTTTTTGCGAAAGTGTGTATGTCTGTGATTGAGAGAGATTGTGAGTGCTTTTCCATTCAGATCAGTCTGATCTTCTGATCTTGATTGTACATTAGCCAGAGCCAGATGAGATGGTATAATGGATTTTTTATTCATGAGATATGAGGCAGAGTCTCAGTGGATGACAGACAGAAATTACACTCCTGTGCAAGATAATAAGAGATGAACAGCCTTTGCTTTGAACAGTGCACTCCTGAAATCTTTGAGCTGCAGAATTACTTCACATCCTTACATCCCTGGATCCTTTTCCAGTTTTCTTGTGTTATTAGCACACAATAAAAAACATTACATAAACCTATCAAAGCTGTTATGACACCATGTTCCAACTAGGCATGACGCGATAAAGCAACAAGTGATACATGCTATCACTTCTATGTAAATGTGATTTGTTTTGACCTAACCAGTCATGACAGTGACAAGCGACAGTGTTTTCTTGCCGTATTCAGTAGCCTCGCCCACAGATAAATCTCACCGCAAGTCCAAAATGATTCCCACATATATGTATGTATAGTAAACAATTTATATGTCCTGAAAATGTTTGCTTTAATGGACAAACAAATTACTTGTCTTTGCACATTGGTTAAGACATGGTGTAATAGCTGAACAAGAAGTTCATGCGAACAGCTGTCTATGTGTGTATCTGCATTCAGTACATATTACACAGGGACATGAAGACCATGAATGCATCGAGCCAGGATTATGACTAGAAATCCCCTTTGATAAGACAGGTGTGTTTAAAGCCTCATATGCCTTCTAATGCCATAACAAACATAGAGAGATGACAGCATTTACAGCATAATACACCTACAGTATATTTACAGCATATACAGAGATCGCTAAATATCAACAGATGGTACAAAATCAGCAAACACTAATACAGAACTGCACACAAACATGCATAATCAGAAGGAAATACAGATAACAGCAGTTCAAATGTGATGAAAGTATCCAGAGCCATTTCCACTTTTAGCATATCAAATGATTATCCACCTCATGGCCTGAGGAAACAAAACGGTTTTCGGTTTAGAGCTCACGCTGACAAATGAAATGAGCTGAACGGACTAATTGCCATGAACAGATGCAAGGAGCCTATTAATACTGAAAACTGCAATTATGAGCAAACACCTGCTAGCCGGGCGCTCAAACCTGCTCAACACTGTGGACAGGTTGAGAGGAGAAAAATGAGAAAATAAATAAATGCTTTGCCTCTTTTATAATAAGTCTGACCTGATTTGAGGTTTGGAAAGCATTAGCTAACTGAGAGAACAGGAGGCTTCAAGAGATGCAAAGCAACCATTCAGGATCAGCTCTAATCACGGATAGGTTAGTCAATGAGCTCAGATTGTTTCAGCCTTGAGTTATAAACACAAGCTTTCTTTCTGAAATCGAAGTGCTGTCGATATTGTGCACAAACATCATTTTTGCTTTAAATTAGACCAATTTCCTTCTGGAAAAATGGAAATATGGTGACCCCAGGCTACCACACAGTTTGTGGTAATTAAAATAAAGATAAACATCAACCATTACAGCACTGCTCCTTCACTTTCTAAAATGCATTCAATGAATCAATGATTGAGAGCTGCTCACATGTGCCCACGAAGGCTTTCTACAGGCTAAGTGGCTGTATTGAGTTTTAGCCCAGCAGAGAAAGATGAAAATGAGAAAGAGTGAAATCAATGGCTCATTCTATATTATCAGGAAAGGGAACAATCAAACAGCCTGAAAGATTTGAAATTGGTTCTGCTGAATGTTTGATGAGAGGTTCAAAGCGGCTTTTCACACACACACACAGATATTTAAGTGTCATGTGGAGTGACTGTAATAAGAATGCTGGAGAGCATTGAACAGTATGCACAGAATAGGCAGACAAGTGAAGAGATGGAAATACAGAGAGGAAAAAAAAAGAAGGCACAAAGAATAGAGGGGGATAAAATGGTCATTTAGTCACTATTAAACACAGCAGTAGCTGTGACAGCATTACATGGGTTCTAATACTTTCACTGGTTATGTAAAGGTTCTGCTGAGCTAAACATTACGATAAATTCACTTTGTAGCATGATCACTTATCAAAACCTTTGGGAAACCTTAGGAAAATTTCACACTGGAGTGAAGTTGACGATGCAAGTTGGTGAGTGCAGTTAGGGGCCGTCCACACAGACAAGCTAGACACAATACAACAAATTAAACAGAACGGAGGGGTTTCAAGACAAGTTTTAGAAAGTTCAAGTTCTTTTAACTTGACACTGCATCTTAAAAAATGCATCACACATGGCAGGAGATCCTGGAAAGGCAGTGAAACACTGCAACAGTCAACGACATCCATTGTCCATATAGCACTTGTTTACATGGAAATACAAAACCACAATACCAGAACAGTTGGTTTCACTATTTTAGTGATGACATCACATAGACAAATTGGTTTTTATACAGAGGTGATAATATTTGCTAAACCCAAACCCAGCCCCTTAAAAAAAACCTGTTAATATCAGTAGATTTAAAGCAATGATTTATGAGCTTTTTTAAACAGCTTGACCACTTTTAATGTCATCACAAGTCAATTTTCGACATGTTTCACTGTATTTTTAAGGATACTTTTAAAAAACAGTGACTATTTGCTCTCGGTGTACACAGCACCTGCCACACAATGCAGCTATCGGCGCTCAAAAAGTCTGGTGGAAACACTGAAATTAAAAACAAACTGCACCCCCAAGTGTCGCTTCAATGGCGTGGTGTTGTGTAAAGATGAGGTGGATGTGTTTTTCTCTTACGGACAGCATGGGTTCAATTCCCCCTTTTGCCCCAGTTTTTTTTTCCCCCATCCTGTTTCCTGCCTCCACTCATAATATTTCCTTTAATACTACTTATTATAATAAATAAAAATGTATGTAAATTTCCTTGCAGTGATTTGGTCACTATGAAGGTCATGGGGTTGAGAGAAGGGTTTAATCTGGATACAATTTTTACTTGAGTACTATTGTAGTAACCGTGTTTTTATTACAATTAACCATGGTGTTACTACAGTAATATGGTGTTAATATAGTAACCATGTCTAATTGTGTGGTCAGTGTTAGTATGATTTTATAACAAAATGCCATGGTGATACAATGGTTACTGTAGTAAAACCATAATTTTTGTAAGGGAAGGTTAGGGTTAGGTATATGGGTAGGGGTTGGTGTAGGGTGTCTGTTGGACTCTAAACAAACACAATAAACATGCTGTAGTGATACCCCTATACTGTATGTTAGTATTTAATTAGGGGTGCAAACAGCATCTAACACTATTTGCACTTAGTGCAAAGAAGATGCTTTTGGATACTATCGCTGTTAAAAAAAACAACACATTTTTTAAAATGGGCCTAACAAGTATATCCAGACTGTTCACTACAAACACACCTGCAGAACACTGAGGGAAATCTAAAGGGAGGCTTTTTAAAAAGATCAAGCGAAAAAAAGTGTGAATATTTCTTTAAACTGAATACAAATTGCTACAAACTGACTACAAAGTAAATTGATTATTTGATTGGTTAAAGAGAAAAAAATCGTTATTTCATTGGCATGCATGCATTTGCATGCAGGTTCAGATAATGGAGTCACTGGTGATGCTGGGTGTGTGCAACAGGTGGTACATTCGCAGGGGGCACAAGACACACAACACATACCCTCTCGACACATCTATGCTTTATTAATAATGCATGACCCTTCATCTGCTTAGTAGGGCAGGAGGGATATTAAAACGAGAGGCCAGTTCAGCTAGGTGGAGAAAAATGTATGGTTGGTCTTCCTTCGTCACATTTCTAAAAGTTTGGATCACTATACAGTGCAAAGGAGGCTCAGATATGGTGGACGGGGGTGGGGGGTGGGGTGCCTGGGTAGCTCAGTGGTAAAGACCCTGGCTACCACCCCTGGAGTTCGACAGTTCGAATCCCAGGGCGTGCTGAGTGACTCCAGCCAGGTCTCCTAAGCAACCAAATTGGCCCGGATGCTAGGGAGGGTAGAGTCACATGGAGTAACCACCTCGTGGTCGCTATAATGTGGTTAGTTCTCGGTGGGGCGCGTGGTGAGTTGGGCGTGGATGCCGTGGTGGATGGCGTGAAGCCTTCACATGTGCTATGTCTCCGTGGCAACGTGCTCAACAAGCCACATGATAAGATGCGCGGGTTGACGTCTCAGACGCGGAGGCAGCTGGGATTCGTCCTCCACCACCCGGACTGAGGTGAATCAATACACGACCACGAGGACTTAAAAGCACATTGGGAATTGGGCATTCCAAATTGGGAGAAAAAAAAAAAATGGTGGACAAGAACAGAATAGGGAGGACCAGCATATAACCATACACATTTCAGATGGTCTGCTTGCTTGCTTGATTCAAGAACAGATAGACAGGTAAGCCAGCTGTCTGCTCTGACTTTTAGTTAAGAACAGCTGTCATTTTCAGCATCTTAGAGTAAAGGAACAATCAATGGCACTGACGCATCTTAAATGTGGTCAGACGGGCTGCGGAATCAAAAAAGTCTGACGCAGGAGAGAAACACTACACCAGTTCCTCCAGGAAATTGCGATCACAAGAATTTATGCTAATTCAACCAATCTCTGCATTATTTGTAATAGCTTGCAATTTTGAATAGTTTCCACAATATTTAAGCATTAACTGTGAATCTGAGGTAATCTGATTGATTTTCTCCATATTGGCAGTGGAAAAACAAGTGCTCAAATACACTGAAGCAGTCAAGACATTACTACACAGCCACCATTGTATCATCTCCACAGTAACAGAGTAAGCATCTCCTCGTTTCCTCCTCAATAGGCCTTTTCCCAACAGTCCTGGCACTTTCCCTTAGTAATTTTCTAGATGAGAACTCTTACGAGGAATGGAACAACTGAGGAGACTTTTCCCGTTGCATTCACATTCCCAAAGTAACCACCATAGTGATGTCATCTAGTATTGACCATTTTTATTTTTACGTTATTTGCACGCACGTTTCAATAGAAACAACAACAACAACAAAATCAACAACACAGACGGAGGATGCTGGGATCGGTGCTACACTTTTGTTTGTTTAGGGCTGTTTTATACAAACTGTGGCTGCATCGAAAACGTAGGCAGCTGCCTTATCAGTTAATGGTTTAAACAACCATCCATTCATGTTTTTGTATGAAAGGAACTCTCTGAACAGTTTAAAAGGCACCTTATTTCATCCTACCTTTATCCATCCTTATACAGCCTCCGAAGGCAGCATTTTCCAGTTTTCGGACACAGCCTGTGTCTTCAGGTTACAGTTTAAACTGGGCTCACAAGGCGTGCATGTGTGGTGGTGGTGGCTATGGAGCTCCTCTCCTTTCTCATTGCAGGTTTTTGACCAATCACAGGCTGCAGCACCTCCCACAGTCACACAGTTCCTATTCACCCCAAATGTATCTACCCTGGAGTAGGAACTAAATATGTCCCCTAAAACGGCTTTGAGGAAGTATAGTTCCTTAGGTACGAAAGCAACGAAAAGCACTAGTCCCAGGGAAAAGTACCTAAAACTGGCTTTAGTACATCCAGTGGGAAAGGCCCTCATGTCACTGCGAGTTTATAAACCCGCAACAACCAAGAACATTTGCCATTACACGAATGTTAAAGTGAAACCGGAATGTTTTGTGTTCACTGTTGAAAAACATGTCTAAACGTTTAAAAGACACACGTACATCACGTCTAGCATTTTCACAGGCTCTTTAGGCGCTGCTCTAAATGATCTGAGGTGCGGGTTGGGTGATGGCCTCAGTTAATTTGGTGTGCTCAGATAATGCACTGTTGCACCGGAAAATGAGACTTATGCAACATTCAACTTGTTCATGACTGGCATTTCTATATCTGCTTAAAAATCTGCTATTTGTGAGTTTTCACTGCAAAAAAAAAAAAAAAAAAAAAGAGGCTGCAAATGACATTGAAATTTTTTAGCAAAGCCAAAGCAAATTCAGTAATTTTGGGCCGAAATAATCAGGAAAAAATGCCGCAAAATCCTGGTGTGACCGCTACACACAGATGTAGAAAAGGAAATTAAGGGCAGACATTGTGAAGTAAAGTTCAAAAGAGTAAAAGTTCACATAATAAAGAAAATATATTTTATGAATGGAGGATCTCAACTATAGGGGGCAACTGATATTCTGAACACACAATTCAACAACATTAATATTCAACAACGCCAAACCACACACTGCCCAGATTACAAGTGTATGGCTGTGTAAGCAGAGAGTGGGATGCTAGATCGGCCTGCCTGAAGTCCTGTCTCCAATTGAGAATGTGTGGCACATAATGAAGTGCACAATACAGCAACGAAGGCCACGTACAATTGTGCAGCTGAAGACCTGAATAATGGATGAATGGGGGGAAATTCTGCTAGCTAAACTTAAACTTGTGTCATCAGTGCCCAAATGCTTAATACGTGTTATTTGAAGAAATGGTGATGTTACACAGTGGTAAACACTCAATTGTCCAAAATTTTTTGGAGCATGTTTCAATCATTTGAATTAAAATGTGTATATTTAAAAAAAAATAAAAATAAATAAATAAATAAATAAATAAATATATATATATACAAATTTCAGGCTCAACTGTTGTTGGCTGTAATAATATCTCAAAGTAGTTAATGATATCAACGTAACCGTAACGTAATATATATATATATATAAATTGACAAGGTAAAACATCACAAAATCTGTTGTTGTATTGCTTTCAATATACAGTAGGCTAGTACAGGATGATTAGAATTTACAAATCACTTTACAAATAATTTTCCATACTGTCCCAACTTTCTTCGGAATTGGGGTTGTGTATATACTGTATATATATTCGCACATTCACATTAAACTCATGCCTACTGACATCCAGCATTATTGTAATGATATTACCTTACAGAGAAAGACAGAGATCCAGAAAGTAAGAGAGTTGAAAGAAGCAAATCCCTCTACTACAGTCTCTGCTCTGTTGCTATGCAAGTACAGTGCCCACCCTTCATCCGTCACTCTCGGCTACAGGGACAACAAGCTGGGAATGATGGAGACCATTACAGGAACAGAGAAAGACTGAATCTGTGTACATCTCTATCTACCGTATGTGTGTGTGCTTGCACATTGGTCTGTGTATGTGTAAGTCCACACCAACATGGTAGGTCATGTTATGAAAGACTATTATTGCTAACCTGTGTGTGTGTGTGTGTATAGTTTGTACAGTATAAAACTCATTATGTCTATGTAGATTACTCATAAGGATAGCAGCACCAACATGTGTGTGTAGGTCTGGCCATGTTATAATTTATGTCCCTTGTCCAAGGGCTACCTTTGCACACACTGACCGAGAGGGGCAGACATGGTGCAAGGTGCACGAAAAGCACTTGAATTTAGTGTGACCACTCGAATACACCAAAAACAAATCACAGATCATGTACTTACACACACGTTTGTTTTTCTATCACATGGTGCAGACCTAGTCTTACGCCTTACCCTAATCTAACCCTCAAAGAAATATTTGTGCATCTTCAGATTGTCATTAAGACGTAATTTTGTATATTTATGAAAAGTTCACCCAAAAACAAAAATACTGTCAACATTAGCCTCAGTCCCATTTCACTTTCATTACATACTTTTTCCATTTAAAGAAAGTCATTCTGCCAAGAAAATCCTATTGTGTTCCATGGACGAAAGTAAGTTATATGGGTTTGGAATGACATGAGGGTAAATTATGTCAGAATTTTCATTTCTGAGGTGAACTATCCCTTTGAGCAGGTTTTCTTCATGGTGACGATTGGCTGGTGCTCACAAGGCATGTGATTTCAGGTTTTTCTATCCTTGTGTATAATATAGGCAAAACCTGACCCCCACACACACACATAAGCAAAATCTCTTGACAGAATGCAGTATGCCATCAATTACAGCTCATCTGACTGAAAAATCAAGTTACCTCACTACCATGGTTGAGAGGGGAACAAATAAGTTACAGAGGCATAGAGAATAGAGAGTGAGAGATGGAAAGATAAAAAGAGAATAGCAGAGAGAGAGAAAAAGAGAGCTGTACCTCTTAGATCGGCGGAGCATGCTTCTCTCCGGCAGGGAGAAATTGGACAGCACGGTCCAGAAAGAGTCAGACATGATATTGGTATTCTAACATGGCAGTCATCCAGAGATTAAACGTGAAAAAACAGCTGGCTAAACGAGTGCGCTTCCTGTGATAGCAGGCGCTGGGATGATGTTCCTGCTGCTGCTGCCGGCAGCAACCTGTGACACCGCTAGAGCTCGTGTGAGAAGCCGTCATATGCTTTCTCTCACTCTCTCTCTCTCTCTCCTTCACACCCACTGCTCCTCTCTCTCCCTCACCTTCTCACTCAAATACACAGCAATACATGTACTTATAAAGATGCAGACAACTCTAAACAGGACCAAAATCAGTATATTACTGCCAATTACGCGCCAGTGCTTGATAGAAATTTTGAGAAATGGTGATACATTTTAATGCTGGATGTACTGTCAGCTGGAAATCACTGGATTTGACAAGAACATTCAGCGCAGCATCCCGGGAAAAAGTGACAGTATGACAGGGGATTAAAGTCAACACACACACACACACACACACACACACACACACACACACACACTCATGGACAAACAAATGAAGGATTATGTTTGCTCAAGTCAAATGGTCCAGACCTAGAATAAGGCAGATTGTTCAGTGTGTGTATTTTTTGGATCAAGCTGATTAAGAAAAAAAAAAATTAGTGAAATATAGGGAATCAAAAAAGATTAATGGCTGGTTGATATGATTTGAGTGAGTGAGTGAGTGAGTGAGAGTGTGAGTGTGTGTGTGTGTGAGTGTGAGAGTGTGTGTGTGTGTGTGTGTGTGTGTGTGTGTGTGTGTGTGTGTGTGTGTGTGTGTGTGTGTGTGTGTGTGTGTGTGTGTGTGTGTGTGTGTGTGTGTGTGTGTGTGTGTCAGCGGTTTAGTAGTAGGGTAGATGCAGACAAGCATGGCAGCCCTGTGTCACCTTGAGATAACTGACACCAGGGGTTCAATCGCTCCAGACACACATCAAAGAACAAACAGCTAGAGAGAGAAAACGCCTCCACCTAATACCATACACAACCGTACACACCAAACAAGCACATAATCAGTGCTGATATAATATGCTGTAATATATAGGGTATTTATAATGTTATTAGGGATGTAACCATATTGAAATTTAGGCAGATGCTGATAGACGATAATATATATATTTTTTTTTGTTATGGTCTATAACTGATATGATGGGCAATATAAAATGTATCTATATAGTTTGTCTGTTTAAAAAAAAAATCACATTTAAACTTCTACATGCTTAATTGAAATGAGGCATCAAAAAATTTTAAATACAGTAGAAAGAATGGATACAATTGTTTAAAACAATTACGGCACAGAAAAGTGTATTCAGCTTTAATTTGAAGAAATAAACCCTCATGTTATGCGGTATATCGGACAAATCAGACCAGTGATGATAATAAGAAAACATACTTCGGATAGCATGAAATTTTACAGCTATTTACAGTACATTATACATACATAACCTTGAAAACAACAGGGAACAGTGCAAAACATTACTAAGTTGTTAAATTGAAAAAGCTGATGCTAACTGAAACCAACTGATGCTAATTGCTCCTTCCACGACCATCACTTGTCTTTCTCACAATTTCAACCAAACAGACCTACTGTATGTCAGCAGTGAAATCAGCAGAATTTGCAACATTAATGTTCAATTCATACAGATTTCCCAATGTGATTCGATTCCGATTAACAAGCTCTCGATTTGATTCTATTTCAAAATGATTTGATTTGATTCTGATTAATTTGGGTATATTTCAGTTATAATGTTCATTTTGCCTACATTTGAAAGAAATTCTTTCTCTTAGGTATTGCTGTAATATTATACAGGTGACCTTGCAACTTGGTACATTATAAAATGATTACCCAATATAACAATCAACATGACCAAACTTCAAGTAAATGCGAAAATAATAGTAAAAGATTGATCTTCGGATTTTTAAAAATCGATCTTGGATTGTTCAAATGAAGATCATGATTAATAAAAAAAAAATTGCTACTTTTAGGCAGCCCTACACAAGTTTGCAAGGCAAAAAGAACAGACAAATGGTGTAGTGACAAAGCAGCGCTGGCCCAATAAAATAAGAGACAGTTCTGTCAAATTGGCTCAAACCCCTCTTATGTATGGGAAAATAACCAGTGAGAGAAGATACCATGTTGGAGAAAAAGAATAAGAAGCTGTCTTTGGAACAGCTCCCTGTCTATCTCTTGCATGCCCTGTTGAGTTGAGCTCTAACAGCTGCAGTTCTAAAAGGGTTTAAGACTTGATTTCCTGCAGCTTCTCTGTTGGTCTAAACCTGCAGCGAACTTAAAAAAAAAAAAAAAAAAAAAAACACTTTCCACTTAAACAATAACATCTTGGATATGGTATCTGGTGCATCAAGTCAATGCACAGGGGCAAAAGAAGCTTCAAAAGGAAAGCAAATCATTTTGAACATATTTTCTATTATTGTCATAATGATCAAAAGAGTATGGACAGTGCAGTGGAAGGCAAGGCAATATTTGAGCATGAATACAACAAAGTATACTGCTGAGATTTCCTCAAACTCTGCTGAATGTGAATTGAAGGTCATAAAGAGTCCACACTGATCCTGATGACCTCCGTGCCCTCTAAATAACACATAGCAGTATTCCATACACTGTGTTGTTTTTCATGTACATCTACAATGCCAAAAACTTACACACATTGTATCCCTACACTTCAGTGCAAATATACTTAACCTACAACTAGAGGACACCCGAGAGCAGGCTGTGCCCACCAATTTGTGTCTTCAACCAAGAGATCAGAGAGGGATCAAGGTGAACAGACACATACAAACAGCCAAATGGGACAGAACATTGTGTTCTGACATTCCAGAGCAGCTCATTAGTGCAGAGCAGCTCTATTGCATGTGTCTCCAAGCAGAATCACTCTCATTCTGCTGCACAGGCAGTCAACACACACAAAGGTAACACACACTCAAACTTGAGTTAATGAGCAGTGTTTAGGCAAACTATTACAAGGAATTCTGGTTTCATCAGATATAGCTGCACAAAAGATCCATCCATCCACCCGGGCTAGGTATGGACAACTCCCTCACAATACTTACATTACTGTGATAAATATGTCACGAAAACAAGTGAGAGAGGCCGAGCTTGTCCGTGAAAGAAAGAATGATAATGCATATTAAGTTTCAATTTTTCTTGTGCCTTTTAGAAGCAGCTGTGATCGCACTTAGAAACACCACTCTTGCGCTTATTTAGACAAGCTGTTATTTCATTGTTGAAATGCTAGACATTGTATAAATACACAAACAGAAAAATGTAAATGTATACACAGGGAGCTAAAGTATTGATATTGCCAGAAACATTAATGCAATATACAGTATATCGATAGGCTATATGATTGCATCGGAAACAGCTCTACCATCCATCCATCCACTCATCATCTATCCATCTATCGTATTCATTCATCCATCCATTCATAATAGGTCCTCAATGAATGATCAAGCTACTGTGATTAGTAATAGTTAGACACTGATATCAGCCAGGCCAATAAATTGGTCTATCCACAATTTTCCTGAGCAACCAATGGACGGTGCCTGATGATTCTAATTGCCAGTTTTCTGTTTCTGATCTTGAGACGCAATGTAAAAACTACCAAAACGAGCGATCCAGACGGAGAACAACAACCATAAGTTTGTTCTTTTTATATACAGTATATATATATATATATATATATATATATATATATATACAGTATATATATATATATATATATATATATATATATATATATATATAAATTTCAGGCTCAACTGTTGTTGGCTGTAATAATAACTCAAAGTAGTTAATGATATCAACGTAACCAAGCTTGGACCATCGCTTCATGACATCTACACAGTTGATTCACTGTCAATAAAAAACCGCCATCTCGACTTAAGTATCGGCACTATAGAGCCACATGTTTTTTTGACCATTTTTACAAATGTAATACCTTGAAAACAGTCGAATCGTGGAACACTTCCACGTTCACGAAAAAGGTGGTTATTTGGCCATTCTGGGATTACTGGCACTGGCGATAATCATGCCTTTTGGGCAGATTAACAGAAGTGGTAGCTTTCCCTTGTGTGACATACAAAATCTATTGATTTATAGCTTTTTCAATGAATAATCCACATTTTTATTTTATTTTAATTTTTTATTGCCTTTTCTGCCAATTTGGAATGCCCAATTCCCACTACTTAGTAGGTCCTCGTGGTGGTGCAGTTACTCACCTCAATCCAGGTGACGGAAGACAGTTGCCTCCGCTTCTGAGACCGTGCATCCGTGCATCTTATCATGTGGTTCGCTGTGCATGACACCGTGGAGACTCACAGCATGTGGAGGCTCATGCTAATCTCTGCGATCCACGCACAATTTACCACACGCCCCATTGAGAGCGGAAACCCCTAATCATGACCACGAGGAGGTTACCCCATGTGACTCTACCCTCCCTAGCAACCGGGCCAATTTGGTTGCTTAGGAGACCAGTCACTCAGCACGCCCTGGATTCAAACTCGCAACTCCAGAGGTGGTAGTCAGCGTCAATACTCGGGTAGCTACCCAGGCCCCCTATAATCCACATATTTTGTGAATTCTGATTAAACATTATGTAAAAAAAATAAAAGTGTTCAATTTGAAATCATTAAATTGTAATATATATTGACATCACATTGATCTCGAGACATCAGTATCAGCCATTGAAAAACACATGACTGCTGACCACTAGTGAGTAAGCAGTCATTTTGACAGACACTTTTAACCAGTACACTAAATTGACATGGGCAATCTCCCTTAAACAGCCTTGCTCAAGGGCACAATAGTGATGGCTCACTCCATGCAGTGATTGAACCAGCAACATTTAAGTAACCAGCCTGGAGATTTCAGTAATTTTACTACACAACCCCATTAGACAACATTTACACAAATTAGACAAAAATATGAGACACACGATATGAGACACAGCAGAGTCTGTCTGCAAGCATGCTGTAGTGAGGAAGGTTGGACCAGGGGCAAGTGCGGGAATTCTCTCGCATCATAACCTTACCTCCAGAAGGGATTGGCGCTGGGGGCAAGCGCAGGGGCAGACACTGGCCCCTCGGGTCCACCAGGGGACGGGAGGAAGAGAGCAGAAGAGCAAGAGGAGGTAGGGGAGAGGAGATGCTGCAGGAGGCTGCTGTTGCCATGACAACGGTACTGAGCAGTTGCCCAGATTCTTTTAAGTGAATGTGGCAGGAGAGGAAAGCAAGGAGGAACACGAGTGATTAAAAAAAAAAGGCTCTGAGTGATCGTATTTGTATATATGCGTGGAGGCATGAAAAGGTAGGATGACCTACAGCCGTTCGTAAACATGACCAGGGCAAAAGCTTCATTTTACAATCTCAATATTTCTGCTTCAGTTCATGTCCACACTTTAAGCACACAGTGTGAAATGAACTCCTCTCTTGCTCCCTCTCAGTAAAAGTTGCAGTATGACATGGCAGCAGGTTCGAAGTTGAACATGTGTAAAAAACAAAATCCAGTTTTGAGCTGTTTGTATGACATTCTGTTGCCCTGGTACTCCTGAGAGATGTTGGTGACAGGCTCGTTCAGCAGTAATGTACACACAGTGACTGGGCACACTGAAGCTATAGCTGGCTGGCACTAGGATAGGATGACTGTTCCGTCAGGCTCTGGGGTACATTCGGTCCAGGCATCATTCAAGTCTAAAAGAGACCTCCAGCAGTGAGAAGGGAGAAATTTCATTCTCCTTGTTGTTACATCAGAATTGATCCTTTGTGTTGTTTACAATCTAGAAAATGATGCTAAAATAACTGGGGGTGGGGCAGAGTCACAAAGTATCATGTTTTCATTAATATAACTATATTTGTGAAATGCAAGCTGTAAAAAGAATTGAAATGTGTGTTGCATCTTTAACCAAAGTATTTTAATTCTGCAATATTATATTAATATTGCTATTTATTGATCTTTTCCATTTAACTGAGAACAAATACTAGTTTGTTTCATGATATCATGATTTCATTATCATATCATGAAATACGATAATATCATAATAATAGTAAAGTTGTTCTACTAAATAAACAAATTCCTACTTTGCTTGTAATTGCTGGCCATATCTTTATTTTTTGCTTTTCTTGCTGCGACAACCTATAGAGCAAAAAAAAAAAAAAAAAAAAAAAAAATCACTTTGATGCAGGGTGAATTTTCACATTTGGTGAGAAGGAATCCACAGGAATGCATTGTTTTGTTTTGATGACTCAGTGTGAATATGCCTTAATAATAATCAAACTAAAGTAAACTCAAAATTGAATTGAATTTGTCAAATGCTATATAGAAAATAGGGGTGGGCGATATGACCAAAATCTTATATCACGATATGAATCGTTTTACATCACGATAACGATATACTGTATATCACGATATAGTTAATTATTTGTAAAAAAATAAAAATAAAAAATCAATAAAAATTGGTTTATATATTAAATAACTATTTTTGAATAATCTAGTCATTTAATTTAATGAAGCGACATCCTCTTATATGATTATCTCTTTATTTGGAACTAGACAAACATTGTCAGAGTAAAAAAAAAAAAAAAGAAAAAAACTCAATTTGGTTTTAAATCAACCTTACCACAATGCTAAATTTCACATTATACCACATTTCAGTCTGTTGTTGACTAGTATTATTATTTTGATTATGAATTTTCCTCAAGAAACTTGACATCTTCTGAAAGCAATGCAACAAAGGAAACATAAGTATATATAAAAACACTTATATATACAAACACTTAATTTGGCTCTAAATGATTTAAGTTATCACTGTAGAGAATATCTGAAAGCAAATTTGGTTTTTTCCTAATATCTAACATCATTCAGACTTAATTTTATTAAGGGTTATGATGTGTAGTTTAAAAAAATCCGCATGACAGATGATTGTTGGCGTATGACACCTTGTTTTAGCTGTTTTCCTCATTAGTGTTGGTTAGAATTTTGGGCTCTCTCGCCATTTGAGATGTTTGACTTCCTCCATAGTGCTTTAAGGTAAAAAAAACTCAACTCAGTAGAATTCAAACGAGTCACGTAAGTTTTGAACTTTGTTCAAAACCGGATTGAGTAGCGTGATCTAGGGGACTCCGACCAGGGCCCGGCGGGACCAGAGAACCCGACAGTTCGGGTCAGTTTTTCAATGAAGACATTGGGTTCGGGTCGGGTTCGGGTTTGTAATTAATGAAACAATAAACAGGCTTACCGAACTTGTTTCGTGCACGCGCTCTCACTCACAGACACGTGCGAACGGACAAGTTAGGGGCCATTCACAATGAACGTGTTTTTGCGCACGTCTGTTCTGTTTTCCCATTGTTTAAACACATGCTGGACGAATGTCTTTTACATTTGCACTGCGTCTCGCTTGATCTTCAGTGTCTCATGCAGGACCGGCATATTTTAAACACAATGTCAAGTTAATACGAATTTCACATTTTCAAAAATGCATGTTGAGATACCTGCGCTCAGTTTCATTCTTTGCGCTGCATCTAGATTGTTTTTAGCGCAGTTGTCACAAAGATTCAATGTTCTGAACAAGTTCAGGCTGCATAGAGGGGACTGTTGCATTGTTTCATATTATTCCAGATTGTTCTGCACCAAGGGAAGTTTCAGCAAATAAACGATAAGGCAATGTTTTTTTTTTCTTTCCTTCTGCTCTAGTGTACTAAGGGGCTGCTGTGCCTTGTTAAAAAATTTGTATGTTTATCGTTTCAGTACTGTTACAAATGTTGCCTATATGCTTACATAAAATACAGCCTATTGCAACAGTACTTGCTAGGAGAAGAAATTAGATAGTAAGTGATTTCGGGTTTGGGTCAGGTTCAGGCTTAAAATCTGACAGTATTGTTCGGGCCTGGTAGGGCCCATATTTATATATACATACAATACACGGTCTCAGGTACTGGTTGGGTTTCATTTTAAGGCCCGTGCAGACCTCTAGTATGATCCCGCTTTAAGCTCTCCTGTCTGTGGGGCACAAATGGTAAACCTGAACTGGCATGCACTTTCATGCTTCAGATATTGCACGCACGACAATCACGTAAAACACAGCTGCGCGTGTCAAATGATAAGCTTATTTTTTTTTTAGAACGCAAGATGAATGTCATTGAATGGGTGGCCACCGAAAAATTGTCAGTTACCTACCTGAAAAACCCTGTTTCTTTCATTCTCTCAGTCTCAACTGAAGCTACTCCGTCTTCCTCCTCCATTTCTCCAACAGAATGTGTACCTCCTACATGTGATGTGAACAGAATAAGGTGCACATTTCTTGTCACGTGGTGGCGATTTTGTGTAATCGCGATACAGACCATAATCCAAAATGTATACAGTTGCCAAATTTCTACCGGTTTATAATGTAACGGGTATATCGGCCACCCCTAATAGAAAACGTAGTTTTGTGTCAAGAGGGAGCTACTTCAGCTTACCAAGGCAGATGTCCTTTGCTCTCAGAGGTGCAGCCCAGGGTCGAGTGCATCTTCCTGGGTAAAGCTGGGCAACAGGCCAAAGGCCAGGAATACAGTGCCAACAAGGGGCAAGAGGAGCTGACTAGGCTGAATCATAAACAAACACACTCTGCTGGGGATTGACTTTCCTTCTTATTTCTTTGAGCCTTTTTGGAATTCTATTCTTTCTGGAAGCTGTAAGCTGAGACACACACTGTGGCTGTCAATCAACCAGACCGAGAGCTAGAAATTCAGCCAGGACTGAGTGCATGAGGGAAAAGCAGGTATCGGGTTCCCACAGAGACAGAGGAAACCCAGTGCTTTACTGCAAGGGAGGTCAGAGAAGTCTGCATTCTGTTTTTGTAAAGTTAATGCTGTGGTCATGTTTAGAAACCTAAAAAGCTAAAACTCATGCATTGGAAAAATTAAATGGCACCATATTAATTGCACTCAATTTAAGCATAGAAAGAAGATAGAATTAATATTCCAAAATTATTTCAAGTTAAGCTCAATCTGTGGCATAAAGATGAATACAACCCAAAAAATTATTTTAAAAAAAAGAAGCAAAAATTGTGTTTACAGTAAGGCACTAACAATAGAAGTGATTTGGGTCAGTTCATAATAGGGCTGGGTGACAGGACGATGTTATCGGATATCGACGATATCTTACAAAGATCCCGATGCCGACTGCGACACTCAATTGACAGACGATGATCGACAATATCGGGAAATGGCAAAACCACGGATCTGGGAAGTCGCCAAATACATTAAACATAGGACAGGTTGTGAAACTGAGGCTGAATCCAGCTCCTCGTCCAAATGCATTTCATATGCTAGTAATTTTGCTCTCTACCCACAACAGGCGGGCGACCTGTAAGACGTCTCGGAGTGACACATGACAAGAAATGCTGTTAGTCACAAAGATACACACTTGAAGAAACACACTTACATATTTTTAAGAACAGACAAAATAAAGCCATCAATGCCCACGTCTGATTCGCTGTTTGTTCAGAGCATTAGTGTAGTCTACGGCAGTGGTTCTCAACCAGGGGGTCGGGACCCACTAGGGGACCTCAGCACACTTCCAAGGGGGCCTCCAGATCTCTTCAAATTATTTAAAATATGATAGATTATTATCATTTTTATATAATTATTATAATTCAACTTACTGAAAATGCTAAAAATGTAATAACTCCCTTCAAAAGCTTGCTTTTAATGAAGAATATACAGTTCTAGACATTTCTGGAATCACAAGTTTTAAGGAAATATCTTATAAATATCTAATAGCCTACATGGGGGGCCTTCGAATATTTTTTCCGACAATGGGGGGCCATGGAGTCAAAAATGTTGAGAACCACTGGTCTAGGGCATACACAGGCATATGTCGTATGCCCACCTATCTTTCAAAGGATTTTGCATATGCCTACCTAAAATGAGTGATAATACGCATGGCCACCAGAACAACGAGGACGTTTTTGACCCACAACTTTTAATTATACTGAGGTGATACTGCAGCACCTTTGAGTGAATTGTGATTATTATAATTTTTTTAAATAAGTATACAGAGATAGTCTCTAATCCTGCACGGAACAGCGGGAGGTGGGACCGCAACTGAAGGCATGGGCAGATAGACATTTTGACTATTAAAATTTGGGAAAATACTGAGTGTCACTGCACCCGTGCTAGTTTTTGATTCAAATGTCTTTTACTGCTGTCAGAGGTGCCTTTTTTCCCACGTGATATCAAATCATCTTAATTTAATAGGAGAGCAATTTCACTATACATAGAAAATAAAATTTTTGTACACAAATAAATCAAATAGCCTAATCATCATTTCTTACTGTATACCGTAATATAAGATGCCATGTTAACGTGAACATTTCTACCCTCAATAGTCATTATCTATACAATGGTTAACAGTTTATTATGTATAAGGTAATGTATGTATTAGTTTATTAATTATAGTAAGTATAAAGTGTTACGCATTTTTCCTAGATAAATTCACAGTATGCCCACCTCTTCAGTCACTACTACACCACTGGTTCAGAGGCGTACAGTGCGAGCCTGTCTCTTGAAACAAGTGCATGTAAAGAGTTTTCACTCTTTTTTCTCTGTTTCAATCATCTGAAAACTGTTTGCAAGAATAATGTCATCTATGAGAATGCTGCAAATGATCTCTGATCATCTCAGGAGGCGCTGTGCCAGTTCGCGGTTAACATGCATTGTGAATGCGACTCTGCAGGTTCAGTATTATATATCTTTGTATTAAAGAAGCAAAGACGAAAGGGATTAAATCATAAAATAACACAAGACACGTTCACCTTGAACCTAAAATTTAGTTCTATTTTATATTCTTTAGGCAGCATTAACTGTAACCAAAATGCAACAAACACAAATTCGATAAGAACACAAATTTGGCAGCATTATTTTGGGAACACATGGGAATTTATTAGGCTTTATTATTATAATTATTATTATCATTCCATTTATAATTATCTTTAGTTCTTAATCTGTAGGCTATTAGTCATTTTCCACCTGTTGTCATTGACGGACGCTCGCGTGATGGCAAATGGGGCCGTTGGAGATGGTAAATGTTTGGATTTGGGGAGGTTGTTAAATAAGATTTTTTGATCACTTCATTATTTTATTGCTTTTTTCATTTACTTTTAAGTGCAATTTGAATTTAGAAATGTCTTTTATGTTTTTTTGTGTTTCAATAAATGAATTTGCTTTAATTTTTAAAGCAAAAATATTCACCGACACTCGGCAGGGGGGTTTGACGATATAATCGGATATTTTTTAAGGCGATTAACGATAAAATATTTTTTACGTATCGCCCAGCCCTAGTTCATAAACATTAAAATACACACGATTTCAAAAGTATAGGCACAAGACGTGTAAACATTATATATATTAACATTATTTTATTTGAATAAAATCAGGGATTTACCACAGTTACAGTGTTTACCAGAATATAGGGTTTACCAATGTTACTTCATCATGACAACACATATAATGTTTACATCTAGTGCCAACACTTTTTAAACTTTTAATGTTTATATACTGGATCCATTCAATTGCATTGTAATTGTTTCACTGTAAAGGCGATTTTTGCTCTTTTATAAAAGAAATTAGCATTAAATCTAAACCACAAATTCTGTTAATTGAGCCTAACTTGTATTGAACCTGGAACATTCCTTAAAAGTTCATCTGTGAACGAATACATGCATATTTCGTAGGCTCACACTTGTCATGTATGATGTGAACTTGCGAGCTAAAGTAACTCTTACTGTAAGCGCAGGTTGGGGGCTCCAAGTCGTTCCTTTCTTTTTTTCATGTTCATGAGTAAATGAAAAGACAAACAAAAAAAATGGGAAAGGCACCACTTTTCACTCTGAGCTGGAACTAGCGCAAAAGCATAGCCTACTGTTGAAGTCTGCTGTACA
The DNA here is from genome assembly GCF_019703515.2 of Myxocyprinus asiaticus. NCBI lineage: Eukaryota > Metazoa > Chordata > Actinopteri > Cypriniformes > Catostomidae > Myxocyprinus > Myxocyprinus asiaticus. The sequence goes on from NC_059355.1 coordinate 30,625,217, forward strand.
ACTACTAACTCTGACTATAAAAGTCTCTGCAAATCCAGCCATGTCTGTTAGACTGTTATATGTGCCTTTATCCAGTCTCAGTTTGACCGCTACCAAAGCAAGTATCCATTTCTGTGTGACTGAAGCCATGATGGCATTTGTATTCAAATGACAGTCCTCTTAATGTTGTGTCCAGGAACTTTCTGTCTTTCCTTCAGTTTGAAGAGTGGATGTTATATAACAGTTCCAAAGTGAAGAGCGGAGAATCCAAATACTTGGGCAAATTAGACATCAACAGTTTAAGGCGGCGGCAAAGCTTCATTCTCCTCATGGCTCTGCTGCTAGTCTGTGAATGTTGGCAAGTCAGTCAGAGACACAAACACACCAAACTATGAGTGAGAGGGCATTCTCATGATATCACAAGACCCTGGGGGAGGTGCAGCTGTTGCCCCTACCTCACACTGGTCCATCTCCGTAGAAACTTCTGGGAACCAAGATAACATCAACGTCCTATCCACTGTTCCCAGCAAAAACAATTGGCTATATGTAGCCCCTCACACCAGCAAAGAGACAACAGCCAGGATCAAAGAACAGAGAAGCACCAACATGAGCGCTAAACCTGACTGATTTTAACACAGAGACACCGCGACAGGAAAGCCTAATGAAATAAAAATGACACATGATCTATAGCTCTGTGTGTGTGTGTGTGTGTGTGTGTGTGTGTGTGTGTGTGTGTGTGTGTGAAGTGTTGGTGTATGTCAAAAAGAATAGTTCAACAATCATGATGTTTCAAACACATATGGCTTTCTTTCTATCCTAAAAAAACATAAGGAGATTGTTTGAAGAATATTCTCATGCAAAAAAAAAAACTGCAGCTGTCAAGCTCCAAAAACCATAAAAGTAGTGCATATGACCTGTGTTCTATATTCCAAATTTTCTGGAGCCATTTGATAGCTTTGTGTGAGAGACAAACCTAATGTTGCTATCTTCCCTCGACTGTAGCTCTCAAATCTCGTATGCGAATATTTAAACTTGGCATGTCAAAACACGCCACATCAAGTTTGCCATCAATGAATCTAAAAAATATCCTCATACATCTCGAAACCAAGTGCAATGCACCAAGCTTAAATATGAGCAAGCGCAAATGGGATTTGAAAGCCGCAACTGCAGAGAAGACTTTCAGTGAATAACGACTTAAATTTGGGTCTGTTCCTCAAACAAAGCTACCTTATAACTTAAGAAGACTTAGAATAGACTATAGTATTTTCGTAATGCATTTATGGTGTTTTTTACTTTTTGTTGTCATTTTTGGAGCTCCACACCCTTTGTACTCAATTCACTTTCATTGTATGGAGCAGTTCCAACATTTTGTTAAACATCTTTTGTGCTCCACTGAAGAAAGAAAGTCATATGGGTTTGTAACTATATGAGGGTGAGTAAATGATGCAATTTAATTTTTTAACATTCAATTGTTCGTGAATAGTGGATAAGGATTTTTTAAAAATCCATTTATAGAGCTTTCACTCCATAAAGAGAATTTTCTAGCCAATTAAGTATTTTAGCTGAGCATTACTTGAAAAAAATAATAGTGACTTCAGAAATTTCCATGACATTTTAAGATTTTATTCATGTCCACGACTTTTCCAGGCTTGCAAATCACAATTTAAAAATTCCCAGATATTTCAAGGTCTTCCATGACCGTGGGAACCCTGCCTTTAAAGGAAGAGAAAAGTAAAAATTTGAGAGGGATAAGAATGAGAAGGAGATGAGAGAGAGTCAGAGAGTGAAGTACCAAACCTCTAAATGAATGAGGGATAAAATGAGAGCTCACTGACTAACAGTGTGATTGAATAGAAAGCTTGATTTGATTAAGTTCTGTAATCCAGCAGCGGGTGGAATAAACTCACTGAACCCTCACAATAGCAGGCATTCTGCCCACCCCTGCTGGTCATTCTGAACCTTACAAAGACAACAAAACAAAAACCCTGTGCATGTACAAAGAGCACAACAACATTATGCTCACACACTCAATTTTACACCCACTAAACACTGTCTGCACACCCCTGCCCCCACACCCCACTCCTGCTCATGCGGATATGGTGCTTTCTTATGATAGGCTGTAAAAAGTGCACATTCTTTGCTGGTAGGGAGATAAAAATAAATAGCCAGAAAGATAAACATAGGTGTGTCAGAATGGGGACAGAGATGCTCAGCTGTTGGAAACGGGCTGCAGTTATCTGACTGTCATTCTCCCTACCGGTCACCTTACGACCTCTGTGACCCTGTCCATGTGCAGTAGAAACCGCATTGACTACACAGTGATCTGGTAGAAATGCCAACCAAATAGATACAGGTTGTCATAAATGATAAAAATTACGCCTTTTCAGGCACTATCCAGATGTATGAAGGCATCCAAATTGAATGACTGTGTATCATCCCGTCTACTGAGATGCCTCCATCTGGTCGATATATCATTCGCTGCCTATAATAACCAACAATCCTGTATGAGGGATTCAGAGGCTAATCAAGAGAATAAAAATGATTTTTGATGGCATTATTAAAAGAAGTCAGTTCATTTTTTTAATGTAATATTTATAAATGCATCATTCATTTAATATATGTTTTTCAATTAAGGATTGCAGTCATTATATGTTCACTTGATTATATCTAAACCTTACTAGAATTTGTTCTAGATGAGTAGTTGTGAAGCAAAATTCGTGCCAAGTATGGCATCCACTGCTAATCTCAGACTGACATTAAATAGTGTTGCATTCTACATGTACTCCAATAAATTCATCATTTGCCATTATTGTCTTGCATTCAAGTGTGACAAAGATATCCAAGCAATAAGAGCTAGTCTGAATGACTGATGCCGGGGTGCCTGAATTGGACATGTCATTTATTAGTCCGGTGTTGATCTGTGACTGCGAACTTTTTATAGAGAAGCAAGCAGAACAGAATGACTGCAAATGATCTGCAAATAAAAAATACCAACTGAATTAGTACTAGCACATGCAAAGTGGGACACCAAAGTAAACACTTCACATAAGCCATCTCTGTACTTCACCACTGCACTCCTACAGTATTTTAAAGAGTTTTAAGTAACAACACACAGGACACACTTAATCATAATTAAAACAGATGACCAGAACTAAACGCATCTTTCCTGAATGAGCACAGCATCCACTTCACTCAGGAAAGATTTAATAAAATTGCTTTTCCCCCAAGGTCTGGTTCTTCACAATAGACCGCATTCACTGGCCTTAAGGGCCCTCGATATAAACAGAGATTTCACTCTACCTCCTGAGAAAAATAAAAAAATAAATGAAACCAGGTACTCACAAACTGCCTCTTCTGGGAAGACTCAGCTCCTTCTGAAATAAAGAAAGAAAAGAAAACAAGATTAATTGTAAATTGAATTTAAGTGTCTATTACACAAAAACAATGCAAATAGCAGAACTTGTGAACTATGACCATATAAGATAGTACAGAAACCTATATTTTATGCAGGCATTAAACCATCCACCAGATGGCACAATTCAACTATCACAATTCAACTAAGATTACAATTTACACTATAAGATCTATTTGTGTGGTTCAACTTGAGAGGCCTCTGAAATAAAACACAAGTCTTGTACAATTATTACAAAATTTTTGATTCTACTGTAGAACAAGGGTCATCAAAAAGGGGTCTACAGTGATACTGGAGATGGTCTGCCACTAGATTGATATCAAACACCTTTTTGTGAAAAAATAAATAAAATACAAATGTTTTACAAAAGCTAAAGTTAAGAAGCTGAAGTTCAGCTAAATGTTTCATTGTCCCTTCCATATCACAATGTAGTACGTAAAACTTAAATGTAATGTACAACTATGTACATCCATGTTCATTTTAATGGCTTTATTAGCATGTATATGCAAGTATCAAAACATCAATATGTAAAAATACATTAATAAGATACTATAAGTATTTTATTATAGACAGTTAAAAAGCATCACTCAATTTTATACAATACAGTATGTAACAATAAGTACCTCATCTCTCTATCCACTAAGGAGTTCTTGGCCTGGAAAAGGTACCTCTATTTAAAATTCAACTAATATTTGAGTGGAATTGTGAACTGTATCAAACATAACACAAGTCTCTTTCCACCCATATTAAAGGTAAAAACAACAGCAACAACAACAAACAAACACTAGATGGCAAAAGTGAATCAATTTTACACACTCTCGGCCAAATTTACCTTAGAGCAGTGCATGCATACTGTTAGCTGGACCAAGAAAAGACAACTGATAATGAGTTTAGAGGACCCATGGGACAGAGCTTACAGACACAGAATAAGACCATTCCATCTGTCTTACACAGAGACCAGATTCACTAGTATAAATATACGTAGGAGTGCACACGCACCGTACCATGTGAACACTTCACATAAACAAACCATGCAGCAGTGATTGATATTAACTACACTCTTGGAAAACAGTAAGGACTCATGTGCTCAATTCCAAAGCCATCATAGGCGCACTCCCAACATAATTATTTTAGTCAAATTCTAAGTCAGCATCACATGTGTCCTTCTTGGATAAGGCTATCTCAGAATGCATTGCTCTGTGGGAAAAAAAAAAAAAGATGATTGACGAGGTGAGATATTTACATTTCTAAATATTTACATTTCATTCAATAGTGAAAAGTACCAACAAAATAGTACAGTGTAATTACAAATGGACTATTTTACCCAATATTTGTGTGTGCTACGTATTTTTTAGGGCTGTCAAATGAGTAAAATATTTAATAGTGATTAATCGCATCTTTTATTTTTTATTTATTTTTTTATTAATCGCGATTAATAGCAATATCTTTATAAACATGAGTGGACAAAACATGCTTCATCCAGATGTATTTTCAATCATCCACACAAAATCTTGGAGACAGCAGCATATTGCATATTATGCAGTCTGTGTAGGGCACCAACTCCCTAGGGGGGCACCAGAAACTCCACCGGCTGCCCTTACTCGCACGTTATATGTTATTCAAGGACCCGGTAGCAGTTGCGGAACGCTCGCACTTTCACTTAGCGCTCACACCACGCCTTGCAGTTGCAGTAAAATCTGAAGGAATCAATTGTAAGTCGAGTCTCCTATGTGAAGCACTATTTGTGGAGTACAGAGTTGCTGCCTATGTTGAGCGTTCCAGATCAGTCACTTACAGTATGAGGTTCCATGACAGTTAGGATGTTAGATTTACAGTACGCCTCTCAACGACAGTGGAACACCTGCTGTTTTTTTTGTTTTTTTGTTTTTGAGACTTGAAAATCTGTGGATTTAGTGTGGATGTGAAGGTTCTGGAACAGATCTATGAACTTTATCATACAGCATATGGGATAACTGTGTCCAATTCTGCCTGAAACGGAAATAAACAGTACAGCAAACACTTGTATGGAGCATATGAGGTCAAGACATGTCATATAGTTAGCTATAGCATAGTGACCTGGCAAATATTGGACATGAAAGGGTCAGGTTGCCCATGGAAACAGACACTTTGAAACTGTATGTGTATGAATGTTAAATATTCCTATCAAAAATTGTGCCCTTGATTGACAAATAGCCAACACAATCACTGGCTTTTAGATAAGTCATTAGATTGAATTATGGGATGTGTTCACAGGGCCCAACATCCATTAGCTGTGTGGGTGTACAGGGCATGTGAGTACTGATCCTTACTGATTCAACTCATCCAGCAACACAAACAAAGCACTTGGTAGTGAGCACATTCTGTTGACACCATGTTTCCTTTCATCAGGCTTAGCTGTCACTTTCAAACGCAGAATAGGCATTAAAACAGAAAAAATAGAATTGTAAATAATGCAGTTGGCATAGCATTTTAACAGTAACTTGGGATTGATTTTCATACAGTTAATCATTCAGAAAAAAGGATTTAGTGAATAAAACAAAGGGGTGAGTGATGTACTGTTTTAAAATGAAAAAACAGTCGATGATACATTAGTTAAAGGAATAGTTCTGAGAAACAGATAAATGTCATTTTTTACAATAAATTTTCCTCCCTGAACAGTAGGGGGCGATATGCACAAAGAATGTGAATCACCAAAAACAGAAGTAGATTGTGAAAGTGAAAGTGGAGATTGACTGAGAAGGGAGGAGAATTTATAGTAAAAACTGACATAAATATTGATTTTTTTCGCACCCATACCTATGTTATCTCTTCTGAAGATAAATGAAGTACACCAGAGTCGTCTGGAGCACTTTTATGTTGCCCTTATGTGGATTTTGGAGCTTAAAAACTTTGGCACATATTCACTTGCATTTTATGGACAAACAGAGATGAAATATTCTTCTACGAATCTTCATTTGTGTTCAGCAGAAGAAAGAAAGTCATTCACATTTTGGATGGCATGAGGGTGAGTAAATGATGAGAGAATTTTCATTTTTGGATGAACTAACCCTTTAAGACAGCTAAGGCTTAATATTAATATTATTGTTGAGCTTTTATTTTTAAAACTAAAACCACTGGAGTTATTATTTTAAACTATTCGTCATCTGAATGAAAAACATGTTGTAGGACCACGCAGTCCTTTACTGCAATGACAATTCAAAAGTAGTGTTGTCCTTCTATATACGGATGATTAGAAAAATTATGTCTAAAACAAATTATTAAAATTATTTAATTACATTTCATTTAAAAATATTTTATTTATCACAAATCTTTTATGTTTGCAATATTTTCAACATAAAACATTTCATGAGTTAAGATTAAGCAAAAAATTTGAGGGAATGTGATATAACCTTGCAAACAAAATATTGTGGTCACTTACGAAACACCTGGTGTTTTGTCAAAACAAAAGTAACTAAGTTATTAACTAAACTTTTATGATAATGATTAATTAAATATTTGTTCAGTTTCATAAATCATTAACTCTCAAATCAATATGACAATTTATGTATTTTACAGAGAAAATGTTTTTGATTAATCTTATAAAACTGTCATTTTAATTTGTTTGGCTGTGAAAATCTTCTAGAAAAATTCATTAAAATAATCTTCAGAAGGGGGATGGAAACAAATTTTTAATAAATAAAATCCTTTGTATTACAGTATATTTCTATGTTTCTAAGTGACAAATTATGAGAGAGGAAAAACAAAAAAAGTCTTATAAAATACAATATGAAAACTGGCTGTACTTCTAGATATGTGTACTTAAAATATGGTACAATAAATATATATAGAAAAGTTTTGAGGAAAAACTAATTTTGAACCAATTCTGTAGAATTTGGGTACCAATTGAACCAATTCGATACATAATATGCCAATTTTGTTTCATCACAATTTACATGACTCCTCAAAAAAAAATTTAGTTTTAAGTCAAAAGGATTCTTTACTATTTTTTTCTTCAGTTTTTTATTATTATTATTATTTTTTTTATATATATATATATATTAATATTAAGTGTATAACATGAAATACATTGTTATCTACAAAAATATTGAGAGCATCAGGATATACATTTTTGCTTATATCACTGAGCCCTAATAGAAAATTAATTATAACTTGTATTATAATTGTTGTCCCAGCCGTGGCTGTCGGTGAAAGACATGTTGGCACAGAGAAAATGGTCTATTGTTCTTGTTCTATCATGTCTCTGGCTGACAGGATACAGTAACTCACTTTGAATGCACTAAAAATCTTCAGCTTCCCACTAAATCCAGCTTTTATTACTTCAGGGATATCGGAGAAGAATGCACATGATAGACCATAGTAAATGTTAAACAGTGGACCGGAGCCAGTAGAGGAGATTGAGAGGGAGAGAGCTGCAACTGTATTCAGAGCGTGTCTGCAAGACATCTGTCTCCCCACATAGGACGAATGCAGAGAACCCTCACATCCTCCTGACCCATCTGCAGAATATTAACACATCAACTTCTCAAAGTGCAGCCATAGCAAAACACGGGCTTACTTTTTAATTAGCGATTCCACCGATACCAGCCTGATATGCCTGCAGGATTTATACAGCTGAAGTCAGAAGTTTACATACACCTTAGCCAAATACATTTAAACTCAGTTTTTCACAATTCCTGACATTTAATCGTAGAAAATATTTGAACGATTTATTTCAGCTTTTATTTCTTTCATCACATTCCCAGTGGATCAGAGGTTTACATAAACTTTGTTAGTATTTGGTAGCATTGCCTTTAAATTGTTTAACTTGGGTCAAACCTTTGGGTAGACTTCCACAAGCTTCTTACAATAAGTTGCTGGAATTTTGGACCATTCCTCCAGACAGAACTGGTGTAACTGAGTCAGGTTTGTAGGCCTCCTTGCTCGCACACGCTTTTTCAGTTCTGCCCACAAATTTTCTATCAGATTGAGTTCAGGGCTTTGTGATGGCCACTCCGATACCTTGACTTTGTTGTTCTTAAGCCATTTTGACACAACTTTGGAGTAGGGCTGAAACGATTAGCTGACGTTATCGACAATGTCGACAATAAAACATTATTGACAAAATTTTCCATTGTCGAATAGTCATTTGGTCTCATTTAACGTAACGAGATCACATTAAACTCAAATGATGACGTGCGAGAGCAGCACTGAGGTTTGCGCCTGACTGAGGAGAGGAAGAATTACACAGCTCACAGTCCAGATGCACTCTAAACTTTTCAAACAGCTTGAGGTTATGTAGATCGCAAAGTATGAGGGAATTATAATGAAAAATACAAAATAAGTAAATAAAGAAGCACTCTCGTTGTGGAATATGTAGAGCTGGAGCTGCCGCTCCACTGAAGCAAAACTTGCATGTCAAGCATCTTAAAAGGAAACACCCCGCCGTTACATTTTAAATACAGTTATATTTAATGCGTTATAGCTTTATTGAAGTTCAAATGATATGGTAGTAGATCATGTAAATAACAACAAACTCCAAAACTGGCATTTCTCTGTGTGGTCAGCACCTCTTCTATGAGTTGCGTGAATGTCCCGATCTAAGGAGGAGAGATTGAAACTGCACCCGGCTGATGCACATGGGGACGCTCATCCCTCGAGCGTGCATGCTTAATGCAGCTAGATTATAGCGTGATGGCTCGCGACTTATTGAATCATTATACAGTATATGTGTCACTGTGCATTTCTTATCGTGAAGAAAATTGGCAATACGCAGCTTTATTAATAAGTGAGAGGTTTTTTTTTTGTGAGTTAAAGATGGATTGAAGTGAACAGAAAGGTGAGAGAGGGTAGTCTTTGCCCCATTATGCACTGCAACAGAATATGTGTTTGATTTGTTTTTGTTTTGGCTTGTTTTCCAATATAAATATCTAAAACTCCTTTAAAGCAACGTACACTTACTTTAGCAGCTATACTGAAGAAAAAAAATTGTTATCTGAGAATGTTGAATATAATATTTAAAATACAACTATTTTAAAATATCTAAAAATCCTTAAAAAAATATGCATTCACCTGAGAAGCAGCATATAAGATATTTAGACTTGCTTTTAGAGAACAGATCTTGAATATAAGTACGTTCTGTCTTTACAGCAATTGCAGAAGTATAAAGTTAAAAAATACACTTACATACAAAATACACTTATATTTAAGATGCATTCTCTTAAAGCAAGTCTAAATATCTTATATGCTGCTTCTCAAGTAAATGTATCTTATTTTAAGGATTTTTAGACTATTTTAAATTGAAAACAAGACAAAAACACTTGAATTTCGGTTAATTTCTTTACTGAATTAAACTTAATAAAAAGTAGTGTTTTCCCTTTAACTCAGTGAATGTCATTTAGAGGTATTTTTAAAGATGATTGTGGAGGCGAGGGCGTGGTCGAGCGTTCGTCTGGGGAGAGGAAGCGGTAAGGATTTTCACCTGAAATGAATTGCTGGTAATTGCTGTTTCTATGTTCGCAGTGAGAGAGAGGGGAGATAAAAGGTGCCCTGTCCATAGAGAGCTCAAGAGAGAAACAGACGCCATAAAGACAACTGAAGCTATTTGTGTGTTGGCTATTGCCGTTGTGAAGCTTCACCGTTGCACCTTATGCAAACATGTTTTTGTTAATGAGAATAAAGAGTGACATACCTGAGTTGGAATTGCCATCTCCCGCTTCCTCATTTATTGAACCTTGTGACAATGATTTTGTCCTCTTTATTGTTAGTAAGCACGTTTAATACAACCTTTTAAGTCGGGGTACAAGCTGAATAATCAGTTAACAGCTAATGATTAATCGTTGCCATAATCGCCGAATAGTCGAACAATCGTTCTAATAATCGTTAGATTAATCGATTATCAAAATAATTGTTAGTTTTCACCCTATTTTGGAGGTCTGCTTGCGGTCACTGTCCATTTGGAAGACCAATTTGTGACCAAACTTTAAATTCCTGGCTGATGTCTAGAGATGTTGCTTCAATATATCCACATAATTTTCCCTTCTCATGATGCCATCTATTTTGTGAAGTGCACCAGTCCCTCCTGCAGCAAAGCACCCCCACAACATGATGCTGCCACCCCCATGCTTCACGGTTGGGATGGTGTTCTTCGGCTTGCAAGCCTCACCCTTTTTACTCCAAATAAAACGATGGTCATTATGGCCAAACAGTTCAAGTTTTGATTCATTAGACCAGAGGACATTTCTCCAAATAGTAAGATCTTTGTCCCCATGTGCACTTGCAAACTGTAGTCTGGCTTTTTTATGGTGGTTTTGGAGCAATGTTTTCTTCCTTGCTGAGCAGCCTTTCAGGTTATGTCGATATAGGACTCGTTTTACTGTGGATATAGATACTTGTCAACTTATTTCCTCCAGCATCTTCACAAGGTCCTTTGCGGTTGCTCTGGGATTTGGTTTGCACTTTTCGCACCAAACAATATGCGTCTCCTTCGTGAGTGGTATGATGGCTGTGTGGTCCCATGGTGTTTATACTTGTGTACTATTGTTTGTACAGATGAATGTGGTACCTTCAGAAATTTAGAAATTGCTCCCAAGGTTGAACCAGACTTGTGGAGGTCCACAATTTTTTTTTTCTGAAGTCTTGACTGATGTCATTTTATTTTCTCATGACGTCAAGCAAAGAGGCATTGAGTTTGAAGGTATAGGCCTTAAAATACATCCACAGGTACACCTCCAATTGACTCCAATTAGCCTGTCAGAAGCTAAGTGGCTAATTGCCTAAAGGCTTAACATCATTTTCTGGAATTTTCCAAGCTGCTTAAAGGCACAGTTAACTTAGTGTATGTAAACTTCTGACCCACTGGAATTGTGATATAATCAATTAAAAGTTAAACAATCTGTCTGTAGACAATTGTTGGAAAAATTACTTGTGTCAGGCACAAAATAGATGTCCTAAACGACTTGCCAAAACTATAGTTTGCTAATATGAAATCTGTGGAGTGGTTAAAAAATTAGTTTTAATGACTTCAACCTAAGTGTATATAAACTTCTCACTTGAACTGTATATGGCAGATTTTCCTGTTCTTTATTTAAACTTGATCACTTTCCGTCTGTGCTGTCAGAAAAGGTGCTCCCATCTTGCTCTCTCGCTTTCTCTTGACTTCTGTAACCTTCCCCTCACTCTCTAACAAGCCTGAAGTGCTCGCCAATGCATTCCCACTTCTCTGTCTGAACACAGGTATGGATGCATCAGCCTCCGGGAGCTGTGCATAGACTAAACCTTGTTAGCTTTAGTGTGTAAGATGGAGTAAGCATCTTCACTCATTGCCAAATCTGATTTGTTCTGGAGCACTGTCTGATCTCATATCTGGATGGTGTGTGTGCTTGTGACCATGTTCAGGAGACCTGAACCAAGCTGTGTTTTTGAGTGACAGAAGGGAGAGTGTGCCACAGAAATGTTCACTTCTATTAAATACAGCTCTCCATTGAATGCAAAAAAAAAAAAAAAAAAATAGGGCTTAAACAAAGCCAGACTAAAAGGGCTGTTCAGACCTAATGCATTTTGCACTACAAAAGCTAGAATAAAACAGAACACAGGTTTCTCGAGACACGTTTTTTTAAAATGTTAAACATTCTTTTAACTTGACACGGCATCTTAAAAATATGGTGCTCCTTCGCAAGAAGGTGTCACAATCAAAGATGTCCATCTAGCTAATTATTACTTAGGAAAACAACTGATAAACAGTGCAGAAAAAACACAAAAACACATATTCGGTGTGAATGGCCCCTATGCTGTTCTTTCAAAACCTAGTGAGCTGTCTACCTAGACAGTATTTTTGGGCATCATAGCACAAACTAAGTTTTGCGAATGTGTCTACACTGGAAATGTCTTCAGTTGTCAGATGTCCCATTTCTATTTTTGTCATGGTGCTCAGCTACTGTTCAGCTACTGTTGCCAATTTTCTCCTTCCAGAAATGTACTCCATCAGAAATAAAATTGTTTTATTTACTAACACCACATGTGTACTGACTGCTATGCATTTTATTTGTTATAAATTTAAATACAGAATGAATATTAAAGCCAGCTCTCTATGTTTCTGGAATCTGGTTTACTAATTTAAATCATATGTATGATTCATATGATATGTAAAAGACTGTTTTTCCTCCCAATGGATTTTCGACCATTTTACTGTTGCTGAAGTCTAGTTGGCAGGTGCATGTCCAGACAACGCACTTTTGCGTTGCGCACTGTGTGAGAGAAGTAGTGGCACACGGAAAACCAAAGCATATGTTGGCATTTTATTTGATGTGTGCTTAAAAGTAATGAGTATCAGGCTGAGAAAGACATCACATCTACTTTGTGCAAAAATATGCATTACCACAATACTGAAAGTATTTCATATAGTAAAAAGACATGTAATCTGAACCAAATGATCTCTGTTCTGCCAGACTGATTACATTAGGGCATATGGAGGGTGGAGTCTGCAGGAGACCAGGGAGCAGTTGACCTGCTACACAGAGACACACACATACACACAACAGCATCCAAGCCAAGGCAGTGTCATTGCCACGAGCTAAAGGGCTGGGCAAAGAAATTAGCCAGAGTGACAGCGTGAAGCAGGCCCCCTGCTCTCGCACAAAAGCAATCTCCCCAATGGAGCCCATTAATATTTCTTAAGTCCATCCAGCATGACAGGAAGCAGTAGTGCAGGGAAATGTAATCAGGGAGATGGGCCGAAAGCACTACCACGCCGCACAAATGGACTCCAGGAGACAGTTAGAGCCATCAAAAGCTGCTGCGTGATAAGCAATTCTGTGTTTACACTGTTACAGGAGTTTACGGAGGTGGTAGATTTCAGGTTACAGGGGTTAAACTGTGTGACCGTTGTATCTAGATAACGCGCAATTTCGTTGTGACCTCACATGACCTAGGATAGAGCAGAACCTGATTGGACCTAGCTATCCTCCTGAGTAGCAGTTGTTTGTGTGACAGCTCTAAATCTCTCCCTGATTAGTGCTGACTTGTAATGTCATGCCCTCAAGCAAAGAGTTCTAGCTAGCAGAGCTAATTACAAAAGCCTCTGAGCTCTTGAGGCCATGTAGCCATACATTAAGACAAAACATACACTGAACGTTCATTTTACATCATTATGAGATTCATTATAGGCAGAATCAGGCTCCACTTAGTTTTGCCAGACCCAGACCCAAGTGTATATTTCTCAATCATAATGCAACGGCAGTGTTGGAGCACTGATACAAACCAGAGCTGCTGTGACTGCTGGTTGAAATGCGAAATGGCCCTTGTGACTCTAAAGATTAGCCAAAAGCATAATCACTCTCCCCATCATTTCACACATAAAGCAGCCTTCCTTATGCAATGTTTTTCCACTAATAGGACTAGCTGGACAATACTTACTTGTCTGAAGCAAAACTACATAATAATATTCATAACAAAATGTGAGTGGTGATTGTCCATGCAAAACTTGCAGCAATGATGCTGGGGTGTTTTATGTGGTTGCCAGGGTATTGCTGTGCAGTTGCTCAGGTGTTCCAGATGGTTGCTAGACTGTTAGGTGTTGCTTGGTGGTTAGCCAAATGACCCAACCCTCAAGTCTCAATGAAATTCTGGTCCCTACAAAAGATTATGGTCCCCCCTTTAATGCAAGATAATGGGATGTTTTGATAATTTTAACATTGACCAGGCAAAAAGTAACATGGCTTAGGAAAATAACAGCACACCTTTTCCTCAACATGCAGCAAGACCTGAGGTATAATTCATACCTGTATCAGAAACAGTGTGGATTGTGTTACATGCTGAAGTTTAATACTTAGGCCACTTCCACACTAATATGTTTTTGGGTAAAAAACACATTGGTTTTGCCACATTTAAGCCTCATATCTACACTGAAACTGACTTTTCCTCCACCAAAAATGCAGACTTTCGAAAACACACTGTAGTACTGCATACTATGCAAAACAATGACGTTAAGAAAAAAAGAAAAAGAGTTTTGAGACAAAAACGGACCAGTGTGGATGTGGCCTTAGGGTTAGGGGTTTGTTCCAAAACCCTAAACACAAGTATGAGCAATATGAATTGTGATGCTTGCCGTAGCAAGCACTACTAAAAAAATTGCAGCCACATGTGAGGTTCACACTGACACTTGGAGCAGAAGATTTTGACAACAGCTGTCAAAGTGCTGTTCTGTCCCAAGCACAATATAGTGTCCACAGGCTTCTGGGATGGAAACAGATGACTCTGGCAAAAAGTGTGAGCTCCCCGGTTCCCTCGAGACCTCACCAGGGGCCTTGGACAGCCTCTGAGAGTGACAGGCTGTGTGTGAGATGGCAAGAGTGCCAGGACAGGCACATGGCACCTCAATCGCACCACACTCTGTGTTTGAACGAATGGCTGGCACATTTCCTAAACAGAGGATTACAGATGCAGGCAGGATAATCCTGTTGGAGGCAATGATGGGACAGGGTGGGACTAGGGTTGGGAACGGAGAACTGGTTTGATTTTCATGACTTTCGGTTCCGTTAATGGTTAACACGTGTGCAATTTTTTGCCAGTGCAGACCGAACACTGTCCTAAAATATTCTGGCAATGCTCCCTGCAGCACATTTCAGTGGCAGCGCTGCCCCCTATTCAATCTACAACGTGAAACATGCAGCTTGTCTAGTGTAGTTTGATTCCCGAACGAATTACTTTAATGAGCCTGTTCTTTTTAGAGAATCAGATGGTTACTGAATTAATCATATACTGATGCACAGGTTATTAATGTACAACTCGAATTGAAATAAGAACTGTTGTCTAGTGCATGTTTACATTAAAAAAACAACTGAAAAACAGTGCAGACAGATACAAACAGATGTTCAGTGAACAGCCTCTGAAACTCCATTAAAATCAAACTCCAAGTTTAGTTTATGTCTGTTAGCGTTGAAGCAATCTATATTCTAGAGTAATCTTTAATATTGACAATATTCACATTTAGCAAATCATGTTCATGGCTGTGATGTAAACTAAAGGCTATTCTACTTGAGAGAGAAGAATACAAGTACACTATACGCCTGGACACATTGCAGCACTCTTGGATGATTTCATTACACAGGGCTTATGAACTAATTACAGTGGACCCAGGAGATGCCCAAATCCCCGCCTGAGTTTCTCAGGAAAGGACAGAGGGGTTATGATGTTACAGCAGCACTACACAGAAGGAAAAATGCCTCCTAAAATATCAGCAACTATGTCCAAGTGCTTTGTATGTGGCAAGATACCGTACGTGTTGTAAATTGAGGCTAAAATACTGTATTGTACAAGATTATCTAACAGTGCAGTGCTCTTCCTCGTTGATTCAGAGTCTTGGTGACAGGGCCTTAACAGCTCTTAAGAGGTTATGGGAAAGAGATTTTAACTTGGTATTGGCGGATGGGGAGTGGGAAAGAATTTGTAAAAGAAAATTAAAACTATGTTTAGGGATTTAAGGGTGCGCCTTATTCAGTTTAAGATTTTGCATTTTCTACTGGACTCCCTCTAGATTGTTTAGACTTGGTTTAAAAGACACACTTATCTGCTGGTGATGTCAGTTGGAGGATGGAGACATGGCCCATGCTCTGTGGTTTTGCGCTAAGATTCAAGAATTCTGGGTAAGAGTCCAGAATTATATCTGTGAGGTTTTAGATACTCAAATTTCATTCTGCCCCAGACTTTGTATATTGGGTGATGGGGCGGTTATTAAAGTAGGTGACAAATATACAAAAAGCTGGGTTCAAACTAGTGTAATGATTGGCAGACAGATAATTCTTAGAGGATGGAAGTTAATTGGTGCTCCCTCATTTCAAGAATGGTTCACCGAATTGGCAGGGTGGCAGCATTTGAAAAGATGTCATATAAGCAGCTTGGTAGCTTGGACGTGTTTGGTAAGAAATGGGACAGATATTTGTCCTTTCTGGAAGACTCTCAGTGAGGACCATGTGGAGAGAGACAAAATTGTGGTAGTAATTGTGGATTCTGTTCTTTGTGGATTTCTTTCTTTTCTCTTTGTTTGTTGATTTTTATATTTTTTATTTTCTCCAATATAATTTTTTGTTTTGTTTGTTTGTTTATATGTGTGCATTGTGTAATTTAGGCTTTAACCACAGGGATGTGACAGTGACAGGGTGGTGTTGGGGAGGGGGAAATAATGGGGGTTAAAGTTGATTCTGTGTTTGTGTGTGTTTTTTTTTTTTTTTTACAGTTATCAATAAAAAGTGTTAATAACAAACAGTGCAGTGCACTGGGGCAAGGCTAAAGCTTGGAATTATAGGTAATAATTTAAACAACAGATGTTATCATCAGTTATCTTAAAACACCATTTTTAACTCTCTGATTAGATGAGTGACTAGCTGGTTTCACCAGTTGCAAAATGCATTTTTTTTTAATCTTTTATAAGGACAAGTAGTTTTTCTTGGTGTTGATCCACCAGTCACAGAAGATATTTGTGATACCCCAGTCAAAGCACAACACAATTTTTAAAGTTATCCTTTATACAGTATAAAACTATTGAAAGAACATTCTCAAAGGACCTTACCATTTCTATAGCCAACAATACACACATACATATAACTACATGTATGGCCTATTTTGAACTTTCAGTAGGCAGAGGCAAGTCCCCCATCACTTCCTGTCACTATATTAAAACATTAAAAGGTCAAGAAGGGTGTAGTCCAGTCACTAGAAGTGCCTGCATAAAACATCAAGCAGCATAAAGCCAGTCTGAAGCCGATTAAGCATCTCATAAAACAAATGGAGCGTAGCACTATGGCTGTCCAAACTAATTGCTAACAATGAACAAGCAAGCAGGCAAATGAAACTGATGAGAGAGGTGAGAGAAATAGAGAGAGAAGGAAGGATCTAAGAATTATATGTTCTAGGAGGATATTAATTAACTGGGTCATTGTAACACATAGAACAATATGCATTAGAAGGGATGTGCGATGCCTGTGGCAGAGCAGACTTCATTACTGAACAATGATTGATTGAAAACTGTTGGACTTGAACAGAGGATGATGGACTATTGAAATCTGTGCCAAACTTTAAAATAAAATTATTATGTTTAGGATTTTGATATAATTTAGCTTAGTTGTAATTGAATACAAAGTGTGAAGCTCTTAACGATTCTGCAAACTAGATTTTTTTATACATATAGTTGAGAATATGTGAGTGTAACTTGCCTGTGCAAAACTTGCCACCACAATGACAGGCTGTTGCTATGCAGTTGCAAAGGTGTTTGCAGTGTTTTTAGCACATGTGCTATTTACCCAACTGCTATGTGGCCGCTTGGGTGATTGTTAACTGGCCAAAGTCAAAAGAGCCCAAGACTCTGTGGCCCCGTTTACACTTGGCATTAAGATGCGTTTGGGCGATCTGTTTAAAATAGGACGATGTTAAAACAGATGTAAATGGGGGCAAATATGCTTTGATATTTGTCTATTTCAACCACATCCGGAGGTGGTCGAAAATGCATGTGACCTGGGTTCGTAGCAAAAAAAACGCTCATCCGCTCAAATGTGCTTGAACAGCAGCCAAGCACTACACACTCAACTGTCAATTACCCGCTGCAAATCATGACGGAATTATGACGACACCCAACAAAATCCAAATAGAAGTGGTCAAAGGAGACACATATTACAACCAGTTGTAAATGGTGATGTGTCACACCTGTCCTCTTGTGATCAGATCGCCTAAAATGCATCTTAATACCAGGTGTAAACAGGGCATGTGACATTCTGTTTCCTTGGAAATCTCATGTCTGATCACTTAGAAAAGTAATTGCACAGTTTGAGGTATCATTCATGTCCGTAGCACATAAGGTGCATGGATGAGTTATGCACAGAAAAGTATTAACAAGGTTAGGTGGTTTGTTCAAATCCCTTACCCCAAGTATGCACATTAGTAATATATGTTAATGCTATGTTTAATGTTATGTTGATAGCTCTTTGGTTTCCTATAGATGTCATTTACCTTAGGATGCATGGGACAGACTGAACCCAGTAGCGTGTGAGAACACTGTGTTTCATTTGGGTTGTAGCTCATTCATATTAATTGGAGCTGGTGCTGGAAATATGTAGGACAGGAAGATGACTTAGGCAGGGCCACAGGGAAAGACAGAGGGAGGGAAGACGGAAGAGAGAAAGCTGTAAAACACTTCAGATGGATGAAGCTGCAGGTCTTAAGTGATGGCCTTGGCATCATCACACACAAAGAACTTGGATGGCTGCTGCCAGCCACCCATCACACTGCGTAAGGGCTAAATCAGCACAATTAGCAGTTGTGAAATATAAGGATCTCCTTGTGTTGTTAGAAGGGAGCAATAAGTAATTATCCCCACTATAATGGTGTGCTTTTTGGCAGATAAGGATGTCTAGACCCTAATTCACTCATAATCTGGTGATCAGTCTAGCTATTCATACTGACTATGAAACTGTAAAAAATGTGCAAAAGAAAACACTAATCCTAATTAAAATTAGCATATTCAAATTAAATCTACATACCTCGATGAAATTTCTAAGTGGTGATAATGAGGAGAGAAAAATAAACACAATGCTGGTGTAAAGATTGGCAGGCTTTTTTTAAACCTTTGAAAAAAAAAAAAAAAAAAAAATGCAGTAATGCTGTTCCAGCTTTTCAAACGGGAAGCGTATATGACAATTTATGTGTGCATGTGTGTGTGTTTGACAGCAAAGCTGTTTTTACCTTTATTTGAACCGTAGAGCTATGAGCTAGCGCCAGCACTACTGTATGTTTTCACTGCAATCATTTTGCATTAGCGTCAGGCTAAGGCTACGATGCTGCAGCTACGTTCTGTCAGATCTCTGAAGAGCTCTCCACTGGCTGAGATATTCAAAGCGAGCTCATCCGTCTCCTACATACAGGGTGACAGTCGCCTGCCACCAATGAAGGAGTTTCAAAACACAATGTCTGAAGGATTGTTCGCAAGTCTACATTGCCTCACCGCAATGGGGCTTGAACAATACAGCGCTATGCTGCATATGGTTTGATCATGATGATATTTAGTAGTGTTTTGCTCTTAGTGACAGGAACAGAGCTACGCATCTGTGAGTGGAAAAGTATTTGGAAAAAAACTGGGTCATTTCAGGTTCTTTTTTTGGGGGGGATTTTTCCCCTTTTTCTCCCAATTTGGAATGCCCAATTCCCAATGTGCTCTAAGTCCTCGTGGTCGCATAGTGATTCGCCTCAGTCCGGGTGGCGGAGGACGAATCCCAGTTGCCTCCGCGTCTGAGACAGTCAACCCGTGCATCTTATCACGTGGCTTGTTGAGCGCGTTGCCACGGAGACATAGCGCGTGTGGAGGCTTCACGCCATCCACCACGGCAACCACGCTCAATTCACCATGCGCCCCACCGAGAACAAACCACATTATAGCGACCACGAGGAGGTTACCCCATGTGACTCTACCCTCCCTAGCAACCGGGCCAATTTGGTTGCTTACGAGACCTGGCTGGAGTCACTCAGCACGCCCTGGGATTCGAACTAGCGAATTAGCGAACTCCAGGGGTGGTAGCCAGCGTATTTTACCACTGAGCTACCCAGGCCCCCTCATTTCAGGTTCAGGTCATTAGACAGTCAGGCAGTAGGAAAGAATCGTGAAGTGTTATAACTTTAAATATGTACACTAAACCATTTTCAAACTGTTGAAAATGGGAAAGGTAAATACTGGAGTTTAGAAAAGTGAATGGACATATAGAACCTTATTTTTAGGATGATCTGGGTTGGTTGGGCAAGTTCAAGAGACGAGGTATCCACATGGATACTAAGGTTATGACATTTTGAAATAATCACAGAAATTCACAAAGTTTCAGATGGACATCCCGCCAACATCATATAATTAATAGGGCTGTCGATTTAACACGTTAATTCAGTGCAATTAATTAAATAAAAAAAATTATCACGTCCCTGGTCCGTAATAAGGAATATTCCTACCACGGAAGAATTCAAGCTTGAAGTACCACCTGTTTTCTCCGGGGGGGCAGTAAGCGAAACTCCAGCTGTTTAGGCAACACGTATCTTATAATGAGAACAACCACACTTACCCACAACAGACAGCACAAGATGAGTCTCAGTCTTGCTTTCAAACACAGCTAGATGGAGAGCAAATCCAAAAGCAGGGATCTCAAGACGTGTTTTTCTAAGTTCTTGACACAGCGACCTAAAAACGGTATGTTTTTGATGCGACGCAACCAAAGTGAGATGCTCCAAAAGCATCCGTCTGACGCAAGTGTACATTGACGCATCCTTAAGACAAGCACTTGTAATAAATCTATAGTATCTCGGACAGACTGATGAATTCAATTGCCAAATGGATTGCTGTGAACTGTAGGCCAACGATTGGCTTATGTTCATTAATATGGAAATAATCAATATATTGGATTCTAGAGCCAATTTTTGCATTGTCTTATCAATGCTTCACTCGTCTGCCACTACAATGTAATGCATTTTAATTATCTGAATTATACTTTTTAATAATAAATATATTTATAATTGTTTAAACATAACTATTTAGACTTATTTAATCATTATATACTGAATTATTGTTATTTGAGCAAATATTTATATATGCTATTAATTGTGATTAATTCAATTAATTAATCGGCATACCATGTAATTAATTCTATTAAGAATTTTAATAGACTGACAGCCTTAATATTTATAAAATCCTCAATACTCTAGGCTATACTTCAACAATAAGGTACAAGTTTCCATGCTATTTTGTGAGTATAATAACAGTTAAAGTTGCTTTGATAAGCAAATTCATTAAGTGCCATCCTTTCATTACAACAAGGTTAGCCTAATAGGTGGTGTGCGAGATATATTCATTAACTAGATGTTTTGTAACATAGTTGCAACTGTATTGTGTAATTTAGCATGACCGGAACAGTGTTTTGGCCAAACAGCATACAGGACAGGCCAGGATACATGGGCTGGAATCCAAACAACATGCTTGTGACCCAGATATTTGATTTAGATATAGCTATTCATTTTTTATTTAACATATTTTCAAAGTACTTTCAAATGAGGCAAGTAAACCAATCCCCTGCTCCTGTAGGACTATACTGAAGTTATATTTGCTCCATCTTTGTCTCTGACATCCCCTTCTCACTCTCCTCTTCATGTCCCCCATGAATGCGAGTCTGAGTTCATTACCGGTAGGCAAACAAAGACACTACTTCTTTTCTAGTCAGTGTTCCATTCCCAGGTGCAACTAAATTCTCTGACATAAACAACACAAATATCTTTAAGTCACACTTTTGGTATATCTTTCAGCCCACCCATCTACCCTGACCACATATTGCTTGCTCACTCCCACACACACAGACACACACAAATGCAAACCATACTCCACACAAACAATTACACACTAGAGAAGGAACCTCATTTGTCTTGGTGAAAGAAAACAGCTACAGAAATTTCCAAAAGAATAAAACTGCACCTCTGAAAGAACAACTAATTAATAAGCACTAGTTGTAGAAACTGAACTTAAATCCGCACAACTGTCTTCCGTGGAACGCAAAAACAGATGTTAAGCAGAATGTTAGCCTCAGTTACCAATCACTTTCATTCTCCATACAATACAAATAAATGGCTAACATGCTGCTTAACATCTCCTTTAGTCCACAGGACAAAGAACATCACAGGTTTGGAGCAACTTGTTTGGAGGTGATTAAATGATTACAATTTTTGTTTTTGGATAAACTGTCCCTTTAAACACAACATGAAAATTATATTCCAGAAGGCAACAAAAATATAATGAGAGGACAAAATACAGGATAAGAAAGATTGTACAAGATGGCAACATGCCACACCCGATTGAGTTAAAATGCAGCAAGTAGCTCCAAACACAGAGAAAAAATAGAAAATGTAAAAATAAAGAGATGCACAGAGCCATCTAGACAACGAGCCCACGAATCCGCTATGGCCAGCAAAAGAGCACCAGAACAACAGAGAGACAAAAGGAGCAATGGTGCTCATTACTGGAAGCTGAAGGAGAAATGGCTGTGTGAGGGTAGACGGAGGTCTGGCTCCCCAGGGAGGACACCACACGAGAGAAAGACGATCAGAAACCGCCCCCAACTGCGCGAACAGACAGACACACTACCAACATACTGCTATTTTGCTCTGCATTTGATTAATGCCTACTGAGAGATGTTCAACAGCAGGGACCAGAGGCTTCTCCACTGCCAGACAAAAGAAAAACTGAAGCAAAAGCAAGAAAAAAACTGAGATGTAACAGTCATAGTATTGTAGTTTCCACTGGGAAAGAAGTGTTAGGTCCCAGAATGAATTTTCTTGGTAATGAAGGAGTGAAGGAAAAGAGGCAGTGTGCTCATTTGTCCAAACGTGTTGTTTTTGTTCAAACAGTGTTTGGAAACAGTCTTTAGCCTACGGCCAAGTGTAGGCAGGGGGGTGTCTAGACACTATGCTGGCATTCTCCTCTATTCTTCAACCGCAAAGCAATAAAGGCCAACTTAATAGCCAAATTTTACTGCAACACAAGAAATTAATGAACAACAGACCTGATTTTGTCTCACTTACTAAAAAATTGTGGCAATCTTTTAATAAAGAGTAGTTGTTGTTGTTGTTTTATTTTAGTTTTTTATTGCTGCTTGACTTTTTTGTTTGTTTGGGTCCACGATTCAAGTTTCTGAAAGGGAAAAACTCAAGATTTTTATTTCAGATTTATTTAAATCTATCAGCTTTTTAGTGCTGTCAGTCGTTTAAAACATTTAATCAAGATTAACTGCATGATTTTCATATTTTGAAAGTGCTAAATATACTTTTTTCCAGTCAAAATGCATTTAGGCTTTGTTCACACGGCAGAAAAAATCTTTTTTTTTTTTTTTTTTTATCAAATACCATTTTTTTAGACTGACTGTTCAAAGTGCAAGTTAAATGTGGACAGATCAGATTTTTTTCTGTTCAGACTGCAGTAACTTTTGCTAGCATGTCTACCTAAGTTGTCATATTAGCGATGCAAACTTGTGTGTTCGCCATGCGTGAGAGCAATGGATGTTTTGCCATTGTTTATGTTTTTCATAACGGCAGTATCCTAAAATGAACACATTTGTCCCACAACTTCCAGAAGGGGCCCCATTTGCGGCATCCACCACCCTATTCTCCCCCGTCAGTGTTCACAGGAAGAGCGCATCTAAACACGTACAGCTGGAGACACTGATATAAATATCTGAGAAAAAATTCTGCCTTTGTGAAGATAGCCTTAGTTACTTTTTAGAAAACAATATGTAACAATAATGTTTATTAAAAAAATTTTAACAAAGAATTCCACAGTATAAAGACAGAAATGCACTAAAACAGCACCAATTCAAGTAACATTAAACGTATCCCAAATTCTAAGTGGGGGGTTGACTAAATAAAATTAAAAGTCCCCATAGGTTGCGTATACACTGCAATGCGCATTAAATCTCTTAAACTCTCATCCTCCACAATATTAATCATCTAACAAGCTGTGGCTATCCACATTGATACAGCAATCGTGAAGCCGGGGCTAAATTCTAAGTGGGAGGTTGATTAATTTTAATTAGTCAACCTCCCACTTAGAATTTGGGATTTAGTATGTGTGTATGTATGTATGTATGTGTGTATTATTATCTATGTCTTGCTGCTGTTTTAGTATTGTTTTTGTATTGTTGTACACTGGAAGCTCCTGTCACCAAGACAAATTCCTTGTATGTGTAAGCATACTTGGCAATAAAGCTGATTCTGATTCTGAAATAGTCTCTGTTTTAGCGCAGTCACTGCCAATGTAATGATATTTCATCTGAATTGTCCAGTAAGACGAAAGCACAACTCAGCGCCAGGAAAAGCTGATTCTTTACTCCATCACTTGATTGTTGACACGGATTCGCTGTTGTGTGTGTTTTTGTGGTGTGTCCATCAGTGTAATGTCCCCGGACACATCGCAAAGTTTCCACCCTATACCAAGCAGTGTTTAGAACTCACACTGAGCTGAATAAAATTTAAGAATCTAAATGTCAAATTGGTAAAAAAAAAAAAAAAAAAAAAACAATAATAAAAAAATAAATAAATAAATAAATAAATATATATATATATATATATATATATATATATATATATATATATATATATATATATATAAATATATAGATAACATTTTTAATTAATTAAATGTGTTATCATGTTAATTTTGTTCATAAACTCCAAATAACAAGGAGGTTACACCATGTGCTCAACTCACCACGTGCCCCAACGAGAACGAACCACATTATAGCAACCACAAGGAGGTTACCCCATGTGACTCTATCCTCCCTAGCAACCGGGCCAATTTGGTTGCTTAGGAGACCTGGCTGGAGTCACTCAGCACGCCCTGGGACTCGAACTAGCAAACTCCAGGGGTGGTAGCCAGCGTCTTTACCACTGAGCTACCCAGGCCCCCAACAATCTTTTACATTTACTTAAAAGTTTACTTTACTTATGGTTGTGTTGATTAATATTTCTGTTAAAAAATAGCAGTTGAACAGCACAGTTTGGGACCTGTTATTATAATTTTTTAGTTAGAAGGTTCCCTATATACTTTACAGCCTTCTATAAGAGTGAATACCTTTCATATGTAATCTAAATGAACATTATAACTAAAATGTAAATGAATCAGAATCAGATCGTATCTCACCAAATCGAGAGATTGTAAGTCGGAATCAACTCAAATCGAGAAATTCGTATTAATACCCAGCCCTAATAATAATAACAAAACATTTGAAAAAGAAGCATTGCTATAGAGATATGTCGAGATACTCTTGAGGGTGAACTTGACCTTTAGCCTCCACATCAAAAAGCCTCCTCAAAAGGAGGTTCCAGCAGTGGAGGGGAGAAGTCCTCCAAAATCGACTCACACTGGCTCCATACGGATATGATCATGTTACAATTAATTAACCCGATGGATAATATCAAGTCTCCGCCTTCAATTTTTTCTCACTATCTTGTTTCAATCGGAAATATATGTCACATTACGGGAGTAAAATGGGTTGTTTCATGTTGTTTCATGTCAAATTTAAATCTCTGACTTTTCCATGGTTTCTGATCTGTAATTATGCTTAAAACAGGATTTTTAATCAATCTGCCATTGATTGAAAGTCTTTTACTGTCTATCTTAATGTCTAATGGGAACAATACTGATTAAGCCTGCTCTTCATTACCGCTAAGTAATACTGTCTGCCATGAAGCCACCAATTCAAGTCCAGGTTTTGTGTGTTTGTGTGTTTCAAACCCTGGCAGCTGAGTCCACTCTCTTTCTGGCATTTTCCCTTCTCTCCTTCACCCCTCCTCTGTTCAGTCTAAAGTGATGAGCTCATGCTCTCACATTAGTCTCAAAGTGCACTCTTAATGCATTAATCCAAGTCTTTGACATGAGGGCTGGCAGTACTGCCTCACTACCCAAAGCAGGGACAACACTGTCTTGATTCAAACATCTACAATTCTGAAGTCCAGGTTTGTTAAGCAGTCTTAACCAGCTTAGGTTTACAAAAAATTAAAAAAAGAAAAAGAAAAAGGGCTTTACTGTGCTAACAGGAAAGCCAAAATTATTTGGCACAACAAATGGATAAGATGCAAACAGAATATGACCGAAAAAATGTCATTCTGTCTTGCATTTTCTTTCTATTTGTTCTTTTTATTTTCATCTCTTCTATCTTCCTTTGTTACTTTAATATCCTGCATTTCACCTTCTCCTGCCCTTATTGCAACTTTTCAGGACACATTTTTGTTAGTTACGAAACGTCTGACCAACTGCAAGCAGTGCACAAACGCATATACATAACTTGGTATCAACCCAGCTAGCCCCACCCACTGTGAACTCTCACTGGTCCAAAATCCAACAAATATGTTCTGACTGGCTGTAATTGTGATACATCATGCAGCATTACTGTGTTCAAGGTGGACAGACATGTTGCTTGTGACTGGAAACTTAACGCATTGCGTTAGGTTATGATATGGTTTAATTGACAGTAGAGGGCTATGGATTTCTCACAGAGCATCATCATAAAAACATACTAAATATGTTTTGTTCGGTGAAGTGTTTTATTACCAGGGAAATAGTATGTACTAGGAAATAAGAGTCTGAAAAACCTTACCTCCTGAGTGTTCAGATTACACTATATTGTTGAGGACAGACA
Organism: Myxocyprinus asiaticus; assembly: GCF_019703515.2. Classification (NCBI taxonomy): domain Eukaryota; kingdom Metazoa; phylum Chordata; class Actinopteri; order Cypriniformes; family Catostomidae; genus Myxocyprinus; species Myxocyprinus asiaticus. The sequence goes on from NC_059355.1 coordinate 30,651,782, forward strand.
CAACTAGGACACCAGCATCTCTGCAGTCTGAACGCCCTTACAGAATGAGCTTATTTCAATTAAAGTGCAGTACACAAGAACAATATGACTTTCACAGAGCTCCTGTTCATTCAAGCATACCTCATGCAGGCCAGAAGAGGAGCTTAGGATACTAATGTCTTTAATGGGAAACAGATATGAGTATTTCAACTCTGAAGTGAACAGCCATTTTTAGTGCATAGTATTTTTTTTTTTTTACATCCTTTAATTATGATATTGTAGAATGTCACTGCATTAAATGGTAACAAAGAAAAAAAATGAAAATGAAAATCTCTTGTACGGGGGCTCTGTGGGTACTAGACTAATGCCGTAACTAATACATTGCTGAGCCATCAGAAACAGTCCTTTCTTGGTAAGCGCCTGTTCTGGTCAGAGTGCGGTCACAAGTTATTTAGCAATAGTCATGACTATCGATTCCACTGTGTGAAAATACAATGCTTTCCAGTGCTGCGTCAGTAATCATGAAGTTTCAGTTATACCCCTAGCAAGGGTTTGATTAAGAAAGACGTAAAGAGACAGAGAACTGAGGGTGTTGAGGGTGTATACAGACATAGTGTATCTTCATATACATATCTGAGGGGTGTTTTGTTGAGTTGGTAAATATTTGTAGCACTTGAGGTTGAAATAATCCACAAAAACCAAGCATTGTTTTTCACAGTTTTAAATGTTACACAATGTTGTTTATGTAATCTAATTTAAAAAAATGACCATTAACCAAGAAACAAAGAAGGACTGTTATGGAATATATCAGATCAATCGAAATGAAATATACTGTATATAAGCTCAAATACACAGCAAGTGTATTTGAAATGAAAGGAAGAGATGTCTTTGTTAAAGTTTTGCTGTTTCCTATTATTACTGTTAATATTAAATATGACTTTAAATGCTAACCACCCCCCCCCAAAAAAAAAACCTGTCAATTCAGTATTCAAAATGACTGTAGTTATTGCAGACAGTTACATTTTGAATGCTGAACATTCTATCAATGCAAGTCAATGGGAGATTTTCAAACATCAATCTTAAATTTCCTTTAAAGCAAAAAGTTTACAAAAAACCACACCGAAGACCCAAAATACCTACAAAACAAACTTTGAATGGAGTCTGCAGGTCAAGCCGTTCAAGCAGAGTTATTACATAAGTTTCATACTGAGAATGTTTGAGGAAAATCAATGCAGTGCTGCCTTTTGCAAGCACTTTACAAAATACCAATAGATTCTAAACATACTGACTTAGCCAACAATCAACTTGGTCCTCAAAATGTTTTAAAGAAAGACTGAAGCACTTCTTGCAAACATTAAGCTTTATCTCTTACCTGCCCAGCCTTATATGAAGCCTGCATCGATTCCTTGAAAACGCACAGTCTGACTCCGTACCAACTCACTGAGCACCTGCAGGCTAATGGCCTACTTTTCTCACAACTGTCTGTTGGCAGGATCCTGGAGCAGGCCATGGACATTTGCACTCAGCATACACTTCAAACACCAATCCTTCACCATACTCTTTAAAACAACTGTGCCTGTTTGAGACTCTATGAACCCATTCTGACTACTTTTAATCTTCTAAATTAAAAGTAGATTACTTGATATGCTGTTTTTGCTTGCACAGCCCAAACACGATAATTCCTTGCTGAATTAGAACCGTTTGCATCAATACTGATAGACTGCCAGAAGTCTTATCTGAAGTTTTCCGCATGCTGGGGATTTACTGAAACAGCACCAGGTGATTTTTACACATGGATGGCCTTCCTTGATGGGCAGGAACATATACTCTATCATTTTGAAAGAATAAACTGACCTTAAGGGCCATTTGTCATATTGGCAATGAAAAACCATAAATTCTTTCACAATGAATGTACTATGGCTATTCCATTCATTAAAATTCAATGAGAGTGAAAGAGTCGTACAGGACAATAGGAATGTCAAAAGTACTGATTCTTTGGAAGCAAGTCAATCCTTAAATAAAATAAAAAAGTAATAAGTTTAAGTTTAAATAATACATTTTGGATAATAAAATAATTGAAGTAGGTTTATTTTGATTACTTTGGAATTTCTTCTTTTTATTTATTTATTTATTATTTTTTTTTGAATGTTTAGTGGGATACCAAGCACTGTTTACATAACTGGTATCTTTGATATATTGGTTTTAATTATTTTATTTCTTGAATTTTTTTCTTTGTTCTTTATTTAGTACCGAATATTGACTTCAGCATGGAGTGTATTTTCTGCTGATTTTAAATAAATAAAAAACTCTAAACATGAAAATTAAAAACCGATTAAGCATTTCCTTTTTCACAAAGTCCCAAAATTTAAAATAAAACTAAATAATTAAATTTTCATTTAAATTTTTACAGTGACAATGCATTCTGCTTGTCAAATTAAAAACTAAAATACAAATGATGATTTTACATTCCATTTTCACTACAATCTTGAGGCAAGACTGCCAATTTTAAAATTAAAAGGTAAATGTGAAAAAGAAAAGGCATTTCCTTAATGTTAATACAATAATAGTGGCAGAATTAAAATTAAAATGCAACCTTCTGTTTTAATTTCATTTTTAATTTTATATTAAAAAATGTTATTTAAATTTTCAAAGCCAACATGTAAATTATATGTTAATGAGTGGGTGGTGCTCAAGAAAGGATCCTTTAATACATTGGTTCTGACACTTTGTGGTGCAGAGAGGTTGTAAGGGAGATGGATGTGTGTAATAAGGTTGTTATTAGTGGTCGACCGATTAGGGCTTTTTAATGGCCGATGCTGATCTCCAGAGAGCAGGGTGGCCGATAGGCCGATATAATGCAGATATATCACACAATTTAATAGAGTAAATAACATTCATAAAATTGCTAAAATATTGATCAACTCTCTTTTTGCACTATATTTACTCAAAATTTCACACAAATTTTTATAAAAAAACAAAAAACAAAAAAAAAGAACATTTAATGGTAGATAGCTGTTTCTTATGATTTCTGTTTAGTCATCCATTTTTAGTAATTTATTTGCAAATAAACTGTTCATATATTAGGTAGAAGGAAATAACAGTGCACACAGAGCTTTTACTTTGAAGTTGCTCTCACGCGCTCGTGTGGATCCAGCAAGCAGCAAAGAGTTTACACAGCCCAGGTTGCCTGCTTGGATTGTCATGGACTGGCCATATTGTAACATTCATAAATCAGAGGAACTGAGTTTTGATCCTGGCTGATAGACGCTTCAGAGCAAGATGTTATCAGAGCGCTCGACAGGAAAAAAAAACGCTGGATTTTCGTGAGGTTAGTTAATTACATCGATTTAAACGAGATATTCGTATTTTTGCAGACGGTTTATGATAGAATTATGATATTTGCCTTTTTATCACTAGATAAGAAAGTTTAAAGTTACAGAGAACTGTTAAAAAGAGTCTTATAGAATGCATGCCTTAGAGGAAGATATATGAGCGCTTCACAGGATGCTGGATTTGCTCAAGTTTTGTAAGGTTCGTAAATTTAATCTGTTTAAACGAGGTATCCACATATTTGCAGACCGTATATGATATTACTTTTATTGATATTTGCCTTTTTATCATTAGACAAGACAGTTATAAGTTACAGGGAACTGTTGAGGAGTGAGAGGGAAAATGAAACAGGTGAGAACTTTAACATTATGTGCTCTGACGTGTCTATCACGGCTCTGATATGCGGACCGTTTAAATGAGACTGTGTTGCACGCCAGTCTATAATTGAAGTAACACGATGGCACGTAACAACAAAACGAACTGTGATTCATGTGTGGTCGTTTACATGTCTCAGATTACTCCTTCACATGCAAGCAGGTGATTCTCTGCGCTCTCATGTCCTTAAGAAACAAATCATCCATACGGGAAAATTTATCGGCTGATGACGATAATTAAAAAATTCCCAATATCAGCCGATTTATCTGACCCGGCAATATATCGGTCAACCAATAGTTGTTATTGATTAATGAACCATCAATTATTTGCAGTTATTTAAGTAATTGATCAATCATAGTAATTAAACAACTATCTTTTCTATAGTAATCGAACAACAAGCTTATGATCTCTTATCAATGATAGGAACACAGCATGAGTCTGGAAGGCAACAGGACCCATGGGACTTCCCTTTAGCCGCTGCGCCACTTCATGTAAACTATTATCTTAAGATCTACGCATCATAATTTATTGTATTTGGGCCAAACTACACACAGTGCTAAGTGTAATAATAATTTCTTTCTTCACCAGAACACATCTGAAGAAAAATATAAAAATATCTTAGCTCAGTAGGTCCATAAAATGCAAGTGAATGGCGATTTCTCTTTTGAAGCTCCAAAAATCAAAGACAGTCAGCATAAACATCATCAATATGACTCTAACTGTTAAATTTATGTCTTCTAAAGCGACACGATCGCTTTTTGTGCGAAAAAGATAAATACTTAAGTACTTTTTTTTTTTTAACTCTAAATCATGCCTCCGGTCGGCAGCGGTACGCACGTGACGTAATCACATTGGCATTTGAAACGCGAGAACTGACACAAGTGCATCACAGCGGAAGAGCAGCGCTGTTTACAAGTGAAGAGGAGGAATGCTGCACAGTAGCTTGGTTAATTTTGGTTTAGATCTGTTATTATCTGTTTCTTTACTCAGAATGGTGTGTTTGTGTGCTTACCCTGGATGTCTCAACCGAGTGGAGAGCGTGAGATTACCTCAGTATCCATGGCAACGTGAACACATCACATGAGAGACCGCTTAGACTCCACCCTCTCCTGAAGCATTGGATTATAGTTAAAAAGTACTTTTTGATATTTTTTTACACAAAAAGCGATCGTTTTGCTTTAGAAGACAAAAATTTAACAGTTGGAGTCATATGGATGATGTTAATGCTGACAGTCTGTTCTTTTTGGACCTTCAAAATAGAAACTGCCATTCACTTGCATTTTATGGACCTACTGAAATATAATTTATTCTATTTTTCTTCAAATGTGATCTGGTGAAGAAAGAAAGTCATACACACCTGGGATATCATGAGGGTGAGTAAATGAAGAGAGAATTTTCATTTTTGGGTGAACTATCCCTTTAAAATCTTTTTTTTTTTTTTTTTCCTGTAGTATTAGTATTAAAATCAGTATCAAAAATCTTCGTATTTACTAAAGAAGTGTTGGTATTTATGACAACCCTAGACAAAACAGCATAAAAATATGTCGATTCAGTTAAAAGAAGGTAAAGACAAGTGCACATCAGGACCAGCAGTTGAACAAGAATACACATAAAGTGGGTCACTGCACCTGTGTGGTTGATAAAAAGCAATGGGAGTCAAAAAATAACCCAATACATGCTGAACTACCTCCTAAAGAGCTCCTTCTCCAAAAGCTGCACCCCCTCCATCACCTCCTCCCTTTTATTGCGATTCAAAACAGCCTGCAGGTACAATCTCCTGATGTCTGAAATCCTTGTCTACAAACGCACTAGGGCATAAGAACAATTTAACACTCCAACCTGTCAGGAAATGGGAAAAACAGAAAAATGAAGAGCCCAGTGGCACTTTTTCGGTCCACTCCCCCATAGCTCATCTGCACCTGAAGACCAAAGGCCCTATTTTTTTCAACACTTCTATCTCTAGCTCATCAACACAAATAACAGAGCTATAGAGACCTGGAATCCCAATGTTAACTCTTAAACAAAGGGTGCATTTTACCAATTACTGCAAAAAAAAAAACACTTCAGTCAACATTCTGATATGCCCTAATATATCACAGAGGGTAAGTATAAATAAGAAAAAAGGTTTAATAATGGACTTAGTGCTAAGCTACACAAACAAAAGTGAACTTCTGAGAGCTGGAAAAGCTTAAGTATATCTTAACATCTTCACAACACAGATTAAACAACGAAGTGGTGTCCATCGGTGTGTCATCACATCAGACCATGTGACATGCAAAACAGAATTCCTATGGATATATTCATCTGAGTAATCATGAGGTAAATCAAGCCTGCAAAATCAACACAGATAATAGAGATGAGCCAACATGGTTTAATCAGCTTCCAGTTTTCACAGAGAGGCTATTGTTTCACTTTCACTACAAATGAAATTCCACATCTAATCCCTGGACTCATGAGACTTGCTGGCTTGCAAGGAAGGACATATTAAAAATGTGCATTTTGGTCAATTCAAATGATGAAGTACTTGACAGGTAAATTAGCCAAGTACTTGGAACCCCGCCGTGCTGTTACATTCAGTTGCGCTCTGTCTAGCTGTTTTTAAAAGCAAGAACTAGGGCTGGGTGATATGGCCAAACATTTTATCACAATATTCTTTTTATATCGTTCAATATCAATATTTATCATGATATACATTCACATTTGCACATTGTACTTTTTTTTTAAATTTATTTCCAAGTTGGCAGATGAAAAATAAAAAATAAATCCTAAACAGTCAAAATAGTCACTACAAAACTGCATTATGGGCCCAGAGACAGCCAATGCAGTGGGGTCTGAGGGATCTTTTACCAAAATATTAAAATATATTTTTTTAAATGTATCAATCGAGTGCAGTTGGATATGAATGTTAAAATATCATCAGTTCGTTTTGAAGCATAATGACAGCAGTCCAGCATTTGTTTGAATATTTTTACATTCAAATGATATATTTTATACTTTACATTCAGATACCCAAGTATGGGAGCATAGAAGCCCTTGTGACTGTGGAATGATATGTATGGGGGTTCAGGGGTTAACCCTGAAAGAAAATTTAGAAAACGTAAAAGTCTGAATGGAATATTTTTATATTTTTATTAAAGTGAGAAAAACTAGTCTACCAACTAGTAATTTTATTGTCTTTCCTTGTCATCCATGCCAGAGATGATGACATTTGGTCTAAACGTTATGGTCTAAAGGTGCTTTGGAACCATGTTAACTTATGCAGCGCCTCATGTCTACTCACATGCGGGGAAAAGAGGCAGTGTGCATTTAACGTGTTAATTTAGTGCAAAGAATTATATAAAAAATAATGTATGAAAAAATCCTGCAATTAATCATGACCCCTGACTGAATGTTTCTATCATAGGAGCAATTCAAGCATGATGTACAACATTGATGTATTTATGAATTTGTGACAGTAGGGGCCAGTAAGTGGGGGCAGCTAAGCCTTCCACAAATGATGCTCCCTTGCGCTTAAGAGTTGGACCAAGCACAACAAAATGCAGGCTCTCGAGACGCCATTTTCTAAGTTTCAAACTATGTTTAACTTGACATAGTGTCCTACAATTACAACGCTTACGACTAGAGATGCTGAAAAGTAGTAAGATGTGATGCAACCAAAGTGAGACACTCCAAATGCGTCTGTCTAAAGCAAGAACACCTTGACCAAAAATATATGCTAACTATATTTTTACTATTTTAATTAAGTACAAAATTATCTTTATTTGGGGGCCTTTCTCAGTAAATATTGATATTGATATTTGATATTTATCTCTGAAAATTCTCTGATCATTTATTCACCCTTATGCCATTCCAGATGTGTGTAACTTTCTTTCATCTGCTGAACTCAAATTAAGATTTCACAGCTCTTTTGGTCCATACAATGCAAGTGACTGGGTGCCAAAATTTTTACGCTCCAAAAAGCACATGAAGTCAGCATAAAAGTAATCCATAAGACTCCAGTGGTTAAATCAATATCTTTAGAAGCGATCTGGGATGGCATGAGGGAGAGTAAATGATGAGAGAATTTACATTTTGGGGATTTTTTCATTCAATTAATTAATAAGCAGATCATGTAATTCTTTCAATTCTAATAATTTGAATTGTGTTTTTGTGATTGCTCATTGCGGTCACTTTCAAGTACCCATGCCTATCTCTCTGACATATTACGATTCTTCTAAAGGAATAAGAACAAACAGAAAGCAGAAAATCATCCTGAAATTATGTAACAGGACAATTGCTCCAACCTTCAAATATTAAGTCGGTTAATGTAGGCCAAGAAGACTGAATGAAGCAATAATTAATAAACTTCTTACTGGCAAACTATGGGTGTAAGGCTGCAAAGTTTCATTTCTTTCTTACAAAGACATACTGTACAATGTCATACAATGACATCATTTTTACACATAAATGATTCCATGTCCAGTACACTAAGTGTTTGATTATCAGGCACATGTGTATGAGCACTGACATTAAGGAAAAGGCATTTAACAGGACTGGGCCTCAAGGGACCACTCAGAGGCATTACAGTGATTTAGTCTCCCCCTCAGCCTTTAACCTCTTCCCATAAACACTGCCAAATGTGGCTTTCCAGGGCACTGTGATCTTGCATTGGGCAGCCATATTGGGTCCAGACCACATGTGACTAACTGCCCAGACCACTTTAGAGCATTAAGGGGACGCATGGCTTAAAGCCACAATGACCTATTCATCAGCAATCAGTCAATAAGTTCGTAAAAAGTATAGATCTCAAAGAGCCCCAGTTTAAGCTGAGAATCCGTAAAGTTCTCTGTAGTGTTTTGTGTACTGACTGACTGTTCACACAGTCACTGTTTGGAATTGAGAACCTTATTTACTCACAGGAGTGACTCTCAAAATGTCCTGTTCATACAATAGCTTACAGAAGTACGTTTTTTCACATACGTTTTTTTATGAATGAAAATCCCTGAATAATGCCTGTCACCACAGTGACAGCGATGAAAGTAAATAAGACGGTGCCAACAGAAAATCTGAAGTTTTCAGAAATGACAACATTATTTAATATACAATTTTGCAACGTAATCTGTTCCATGTCCATTAACCGAACGAGTGTAGAGCGCAGCATCAGCAGATCACACAACTGATCTGTTTGTTCAACCAATGACAGACGAGAAGTATTTGAGATAGCTGTTTGAAAACAACCATTCTATTTGGTGATGCTAGTGGTATAGAAATTAGACACTTCATCATAAAAGGAGTCAGTTTGGTTATATAATGTGGTTGTCACTCTAGTTTTTAACAGAGCTGTATTTCACAATATAAGACAGATTGACAACCATATTCTGCTGCAGTGTGAATGTAGCCAAAGTCATGTTCTGATTCTGCTGAGTGATTTTAGAAACCGGATATGAAGTTAAATGAGAGTTTCCAATAGGCAGCCGAATGAGCCTGCTGCTTCATCTCACTGTCCAGCTCTGGCAGACAGAAAGGCCTACGGTGGATTTACAGAGACAGAACCCCCACTGCACAGTTCAATGAACAGACACAACACAGAGATCCCCACAACCTCATCCAGCTCCACAGCCCATGGGGAAAAAAAACAGACAACCTCACACAAAGCAAGGCTGAACAGAGTGAAAGAACAGTGAAGTGCCTTAAAAACCACACTGTTAACCACAGTGGAAACAAACTGTGCCTGTCCTGCTCTTGACACTTAAAAGTGCAAACACCAAAGTACACAAAGCATCTGGAGCAGCACTTGTCCCCGGATACAATGCTACTTCAACAGTGAAATGCATTTCTAGTGACAATCCCTGCTAAACAGCACTGCTCCATTTCACAGGAGCCTTTAAATATTATCCAAATTACAGCAGGACATTGTCATTTCTCATTTCATCTTGTTTACTAACATCTTATGCTCCCCATAAAGGCCCTGGGGACAGGCAGCTAAACAGCAGCACAATAAAATAGCTTCTCAAATAGCAGCCTGAACCATGGAGTGTATTGTGAAGATATCACTGTGTTTCTAAAGTTGATACTCAATTTATGGATAAGAGATATGAAATACCGCAAGTATTTTTGAGACTGTATGAAAGAAATGTTCTGCGTTTAATAAAAGTTAAGCTAAATCAACAGCATTTCTGTCATAATGTTGAGAACAAAAAACAAAAAAAAAACAAACTGGTTACAGCAAGTACTTACATTAGCGTAAATAAAATGGAAGTAAATGGGGCCAGCCAATAAACGTAATACACAGTTTCAAAAGTATTACCACAAGACATAAACATTATTAACATGATTTTAGTGTGATTAAAATCACGTAATAACCTTAACTACGTAAAGTTATATCTAATATTACAACTATGTCGCCATGACTACATAACGCTGCTAAACTTTGTAATCAACTTTATCACACTAAAATCAAATTAAAATGTATATTGTTTACGTCTTGTGGCTACTTTTGAACTTGAAACTGTGATTATTTTAATTAAGGATGTCCCGATACCGATATTGGATCCGATACCACGCTCATGTACTGGAACTTGTACTCGTAAAAAATGCTCCGATAACAAAAAACCGATACCATCTGACGTACGAATGTCATTACGTAACATTCAGCACACAAATTAAAATCACGTTATGTCCTAGTGATATTATTTATCTGCAAAACTGTGTTTTAATGAGATAAATATATAGTCTGCATATAATTCAAATGTGAGCGCTTGTGAATGTGTGGAGACTGTGTTGTGCTGACACCGATTGCTCACACCTCTTAAAGCTTCTCCTTGGCTCATACAGGGAAAACACCATCATGAGCATCACACACTCTCTGTTTGTAGCAGACGACAGTAAACAGAGTGCAAATTCATGTTGTAGTGCGAGACATATACAGAGTACACAATTATTTAATTAAATGGCAACCTTTTGCAGTTTAATAATCACTTTGAGACATGTAGCGACCGGCTTTTCCAGAGTGGGATTCTGCCGTCATAACGTCAGAGCTCCTTGGTCAAAACAACACAGAAACACTTCAATATAAAAGCTCTATCAAAATAAAAGCTAAATTTATAGGAAAAAATTATAACAGAAATATATCACAACTGAAAAGTTATGTAATAATAACTAATAATAACAATGAATCAGTATTAATTGTATTACACTTAAGCAGTATCTAACATCTGTGATGCAGTACTTTATTTGACAAAATATAATTTCAATGTTGTATTTTGGATTGTGCTGTGAGGTTCTGTATATAAGCAATTAATTTTAAAAATATTACTAATAATAATAATAAATATAGCTGCAAGCAGCAATACCGGGGTCAAGCCAATTATCGGCAGCATGAGCAGTGAAAGAAGCATCGTGACACATTTTAAGTTAGAATTCTGATAAATGCTGTAGGAGTTAAAGATAAAAAAAAAAAAAACATCTATGGCCATGTTTCTCAAGATACACTGCTGTTCTATTTGCGTGTACTAGTTACACATTAAATTCTCTATCATTGGCAGAACAAAAGTGCTTGCTCTTTTGGCTATTAGTACATTGATAAACAGCATTTACTCAAGGCTGTGCAGAGGGTGTTAAGTGCAACATTGCACACTATATATTGTATAGTATATTCTCAAGCATTTTGTAGGATTTTTTGGAAAAAATTGGAAAAGTCCATTTTTACATCCATAGAGTTATATGCATTTATAGACATCTATGCGATATTTAGTTTAATCCAATTTAAACAAAAAAATAAATTTTTTTTTGATTATTCCCATGACAGTAACTTAATTGAAAACAATTTGTCTAGTTGATTGAAATATTTCAAGCAAGCACATTTAGCCATTGTTTACTACAGGGCATCCAGAATTCACAATGACCCCCCAGGACAAGGTCCTAAAATATTTTCATTTTACTATGCAAATGCAACAGCCTTAATTCCTCTTTGGTATTTTTTCAAAAATTTGGTACTTTCAAATTTGTTTGTGAAAAAATTCTAACAACAAAAATGTATTTGGTCTTCAAATAATCAGCAGATTTCAATTTCATGTTGACTGGACAAATGTTATACGATTAATAGCAACAACAAAACGTTCACATAAATCAAATCATGGCCAACCATGGTATCATTGTTCTCTGCATGACCCACACAATCTAACAAGACCAGTCTCACAAAAATGCAAACATACAGCCTCAAGTCCATTTTGGCGTGCTCAATGTCAAATTTGTTGATGATTAGCCAATGGTTGCCATGTTTCTCAATATATGCAACTGTCCTCATGATCAATGATGGCAACTCTCACAAAGACACTGAATGCAAAGACACTGCATGCAAATTTTGAAATTAATCGGACCAATGTTTCAACATTCAGAGCCACTTTCATATTGTTCCCTGTTATAGCACCACCAAATGGCCAAACCCCGCAACTTTTTCTGTGTGTTCTCAGGTTGAGCTCTTATATAAATGTGTCAAGTTTGGTGAAAATATGTCATTTCACTTAAGAGTTATATCAATTTACGTAAAAGCAGAGACCACTTTTAAAATTAATCGGCCTGTTTTTGGCATTTACAAGCAAAATTTTGCCATGTTCTCTTTAATCTTAAGAAATTTACTAATGATGCTTCTTATTTTGGTGGTTTCGTTCCAATCGGACGAACAGCTTTGAAGCAATTCGCTAAAGTAGTTTCGGAACTATTTTCGAAGTGGCAACAGGCCATAAGGCAAACCATAGCAAATATGGTATTGCTCAGCATGTAATATGGCTCTGCAAGTCCTTCCGAACTTAATGAGACCAGTCCTGTGAAAATAGACCAACGCCACTAAAAGTTTTAAGCTCACAAAGTTTAAAAAAATAATTTTCCCACCACTAGGTGTCGCCGGACCCAAGCTTCTCAGGCACCTTCAGGGCATGGTCCTGATGACACATACAAAGTTTCGTAACGATACGCCAATGCGTTCATAAAATACAGCATGTTGCGACAAAATTCAAAATGGCCGACGCCCAAAATGGCCGACGTGGGAAAATTGGGTATCATTTGACTCGGAATGTTTCACTGAATCTAAAGAGACTGGTTTTATCATTTGTGGCCAAAGCGTTCAAGAGTTATAAGCCAGAAAAGCAATTTTTGCTATCTCCTGACCAGTAGGGGGCAGTGTGGCGAAATGCTGCAGGTGATCTCAAGGTGTGATGGCGATAACACATACCAAGTTTTGTCACAATCCGTCACAGTGTTGCGGAGATACAGCATGAAGTCCCTTTTGGCTTGCTCGCAGTCAATTTCGTGAAGCCATTTCTCAGGAACGATTTCAAACTTCGAAAAAAAAAAGTGATAACTTTTGTGTAGCTCTATCTCACAATCGCTTTAAAAAAACTGGTGGAAATCGGACATAAATTGTAGGAGGAGTAGCGAAAAAACGTGTTTCCTTAAAATTCAAAATGGCGGAAAATCTAGTCGGGTGGAAATCGAAATCAAGGTATGCAATCGACTCGGCATGAGCTCAGGAATCAGAAGAATTTTGTCTCTAGGACTTACAGTTCAAAAGTTATAGCATAAACATGAGTGAAAATTTGACCTGTTGGTGGCGCTAAAGGTTTGAGTTACAGACTCCAAATTTGCTGTGGTATCAGTTCAGACTGTCCTCTAGCTGTGTGCAAAATTTTATAACTTTCCTGCGAACAGTTCTATGGGCTGCCATAGACTCCCATGGCAGAAGAATAATAATAAGAACACTAATGATCACAATAGAGGACTTCTCTCTTTCAGGGCTTGACCCATAAATAATAATACAATATTATGTTGTAAATTAATTGTTATATTTTAATTTGATTAAAGTTTTAATTAATTCATTTATTTAAACACCATTTTGATGATAAAATTTAAATAAACTTGATATGGAGTTCAGGGGAAAAAAAGAAAGAAAATGGTATCGGACTCGGTATTGGCGAGTACCAAAAATGAAGTATCGGTACTCGTACTCATTCTCAAAAAAATGGTACAGAGACATCCCTAATTTTAATCTTTGTGTACTGGCCCCATTCACTCAAATGGTAAGTGAATTACTATAACTGAGATTTTCGCCTTTTTTAAATAAACGAGGGACGAGTTGAAATTATTTGTATTTTTTTTTCCCGTAAATCAACATTATGCCACAAATGTTGTTAATTGAGCTTAACTTGTACTGCACCCAGAAAATTATTTTAACTGTAGCATGTTGACTGAAAGCAGTTACAGAACACACTCCTAGACCGTTATATTATTACAGAAAAACTGAAGGCTGTACAGGAGGTGGGTGGGAAAAGGGCCAGGAATAAATTTGTTGAGGTGTGCACGATTATACTCCCCAGTTTAGCATGTGCGCTTAGTGATTACGCGTTAATGTGCGTGTCTACTGAAGTATATATATATATATATATATATATAGGCAAGATATGTGTCTGTGTTGTGCAAGGCGAGTCGCAGCCTGAATGTACAGGTCTTGTCACACTGGGGGAAGGTAAGTTGATGATAACTGAACAAAACAAAGAGTTGAGCTGGCCCCATGATGAGATGGTAACAAGCAATGGGGGGGCCAATTCATGCTTGACTGGTTTAAAGGTTTCTTCTTCCTACTCCTAGTATTGAGCAAGATTAAAAATAAATCTAAAACACTCTTTAATAATTTTTCTGTGCACTTCTCTCTCTTTCTGATTCAGTTTTTATAAGTATGGCCACTCACACAAACAGTTAGTTTGTAGTAATGTAAAGCACCAAGTCATTATGATGACTATTGACAGTTCCTATAAATATTCAAAGCAGAAAAGAGTTGGGGCAGCTGGTAAGCAAATAATCTGAGGAATGAGGGACAGACAAGCAAACGTGATAAACTGCCGTTGATGCAAAAAATGCTGTTTTCAACTAGGTATTCATTTAAAATCCATCCCAGAGCACTGCAATGTGTTATCAGTGAGAGCCATGCATTCACATTTGAAAAGCTTACATTAGTTGACAAAATGGTTCCTATTTTGTCCCAAAGCCAGGTTTCCTTGCTTTCTACAGTGCTTAAAGTTTATGAAAGTGCTGACAGATAGCAGCAACAATGAAGACTGTGCAAGAAATCACATTGGAATGATGAAATATTGTGACTAATACTAAAATTTTAGTGGAGTAATACCAGGGGGCACAGCAGGGATGGTAATAAAAGGAGAGTTGATAAATGTCCATGAACTTTTTTTTTATGGATCATCTAGATTTTAGGTTAAAATATATCTGCACATATTAGGGAATGTAAATTAGATGCTGTAACTGGTCACTAGTTCTTTCTTTCTTTATTTTTCACCATTTTTAATCACCCTTTAGTTTTTTTGCAGATTACTTAAATGGTCCTGCAGTGCAACACTGAATTATTTATATATATATATATATATATATATATATATATATATATATATATATATATATATATTTTTTTTTTTTTTATTTTTTTTTATTACAAATATTCCATTTAGTCCCCCAGATAATTTGAGGTGTAAAACAGAAAGTACACTAATTATATAAGAATGGAAGAATTGTTTTTAAAATTGTGTATAGAATGTCACACTGAAAAACACCAAAACACCACCAAAACAAAATAAAGTTTAAACATCCTTTATAGGGTGTTTTATAATGCTTTTTAAGTCACTAGAGATATTCATTCTTACCTGGAGACCTCTCCGCCTCAATATACTGGAGTCATCCATTCTACTGCCTTGTGTCTGGATGCTGACTTTAGCAAAGTTGCTTTACTTTCCTAGTACTGGATAAAGTCCTCTACCCAAGAGTCACCAGAATTCCATGAGACATCAATGATGGGATTCATGTAGAGATTGGCAAATCCTGACTGGCTCATCAGTTTTAGTGCTGGAAATGTACTCTTTACTGATGTCATACCCATCCACAGTAACCAAAGAAAAACAGAGATGTGGTCATCATACAAGATTAGCGAATGACTGTTAAACAACTTTACCACATGCTACAACAGTCTTGAGTGCAACCGTTCCAAAGTGAGCCTGTAAAAGTGCTGGCAAAAACTCTTTGCAAAATAAAAAACAATTAAAATCTGTCCTTTATTTGACAGTGTAGATTTTCAACATTTAATCCAGGAACAGAAAACAGAAAATTTGAGAAAATGGGTCAACATAAGGACACACCGATTGTCAATGTCTGACAAGAGTCAATTGAGAGTAGGAGATAAGTTCAGCACATGGCTCACATTCTTGTTATCTGTTCACTGTCTGCTTTAGGCGGTTCAGAGAAAGGCCAGCTTTCAGAACAGAATGTCTCTGTAACTCTCCTCTTTCTTAAGAATGCGAAATGGCTGGAATGTATGTTTCCCTAAAACTCTTCCATCATTCATCCATTCAGTTCTGCTATCATCAAAACATCATTCCACCCGTGCTCAAGGAAGAAGGGTGGAATTCTTCTCCTGTGCCTCTCCTTCAATTCGCCTCACAATCTTCAGAGATTCTCTGATATCTTCTATTTCTATGTAAACTACCGCCTCTGTACAACCGATGGACAGTTATTTATAAAAATGGCACCTGAAAATAGAAAAATATTCAGACCAGCACAGTCCTCGACAGATGCAGAAAACAGTCTAAAGCAACACTTTCAAAGAAGACTGCATTAAACTAACCAAGTGAGGTTTAACCCCCTCTGGAAGCCAAGCATCCGTCCACCTAGTAGGTTAATCCAACTAATCAAGTAAGTTGTGTCACTTGTCTTAGCCCAAGAGTGGCTATTAGTGAGAAGGCATACCCAGAACAGAAGGAAAGGGGAGCAGGCAGGGAATATTTTCAGCCTACACTCTTGAGATTATCTGGAAGCAGTAGCTGCCCACTGACAGCACAAGGCAAACAACAACACCAGTCAGAGCCGCATGGCTGGATTCCATTCCCCTCTGCCGTGAGGCCCCCGTCTCTCATTCGCCAGGCGGGCAGATGACAAAAGCCGTGCTGGCGGAGCTGTCTTTTCAGTGGCAGGTGCAAAGAGACGCTGCACTCACGCTGATTGCTTGTCTGCTTTTTCTTCACATGTCTCCTTGGTTTTATTCAGCTTCCTGAGCTCAGCCTGATAAACTGAACAATGGCCAAGCTTGGTCTCCTGAAAACGGCTGAGATCCAGGACAAGATGAACAATCCATGTAAAAGGAGGGAGCAGGAGGAGTGTCACTCAACATTTCCTCATCTTTTCCCCCGTCACAGCGTTTAAAGTGGTCCGCTGTTTGTGAATGGGCTACCTGCCGGAGGAGCGGCCACAGAAGAGTCAATCAAATCACATTAATCTTGTTTCAAAAAATCTTCCCTTTGCGCAATCTTCTCTTAGTGCACAGCCAGTAAATACAGGTGGCCGAATCAATGAACTAGCTGCTGCTTCTTTGCTTGTGCTGTACATTAAAAGGCTTCTGTATCTTCCGTTTCTCTCTCTGTTCCTTATAAGCACTCTCCTCCTCTCCCTAGTGCCTCACTGCTGAAAGCTGCTTTATCTATCCTATCAGCCAGCAACACATACAGCCAGCCAATCAGGCATGCTCAGGCTCAGAGGTATTTGCATAATATGAATGGGGGAGCCAAAAGGCCCCACCCCTTCACTCCCTTCACTCCATTCTCTGCCATTCTGCTCAACGGTCCGATTTACCCCAAAAACATAAAAAACACACACATACATACAAACAATCTCTCTCTCTCTCTCCATCCTTAAAATTCTAACGTACTATTGTGACGAGCACAAACTCAATTTACAAACATGTCTTATTCTTTACAGTATGCCTCTCCTTTTTTTTCAAACAGGGTGTCTGTTTTTTGTAAAAGAAAAATATGAGCTTAATATCAGTGCATGCGGCAATGACAGTTTAATGAGATTGTGCAGGGCTTTCTTTCAGTACAGTGATACATTTGCAGCGGCTGTGTTCATCTCAAGGGACGGGAGGAACAAAAGCAAGAGGGATTATTGTCCATAGGCAGAACGCTGCCACTGCCATACCTATATCTAATATTAATCATCCACCTCTTTTCTTTCTGCCTGCTGTAGTCATTTTAGCAAGATAACATAAATGTGAGTGAAAAACAGGAGATAGTAGTTTAGAGAGAGAGAGAGAGAGAGAGAGAGAGAGAGAGAGAGAGAGAGAGAGAGAATGGCACAGAAAACAAGCTCTTTCCTCCCACACAAGAAGTGAAGAGGTGGCAGGGAGCCATTTTATGATCAGGTGAGGCCCTGAGGAAGAGCAGTTTGGTGTGCACATGTCTGTGTTAAGATCACTGGAGGTCAGAGTGCAAAAACTATTGTAACCATGAAAGCTCAGGGTTAGAATTGAAAAGGGTGGGTACTATTAGAATGTGGAAAACCACAAATCAGAGCTGTTACAGATGTAGATATAATGGTAACAATTTACAATAAGGTTCCATTTGCTAACAAGGGCATTAGTTAATGCATTAGGTACCATGAACTAACAATCAACAATATATTTTATACAGCATATAATAATCTTAATAAATGTTAGTTTATAAAAATAAAATTTTTCATTGTGAGTTCATAATATGTTAATGTTAAAGCTGCACTATGTAACTTTGTGCTCTCTAGCGTCATCTGTGGTTGAAATGCAAAATTTCAAGAATACATTACATCAGTCGTGTTCTTTTCCTTTATTGTGCACTGTAGAGGGTGAAATGCTCAAAATCCTTCTAATTTGTCTGGGGAACATTGTTCTCAAAGTGCTGGATTATTTGCTGAAGCATCTGTTGGCAAATTGACAAGTCTTTAATTATCCTTGCTCTTGAAGGACTAGGCTCTTTTTGGAGGCTCCTTATATACTATGACGTGATTGCCTTACCTGTTTAACAGCTCCTGTTTCACATCACCTTGTTATTTCAACTTGTCAAATTGTCTTAAATTGCCCGTCTCAACTTTTTTGGAGCGTGTTGCATTCATCTAATTTGAAATTACTGTACATTTTCAAAAAACAATGAAATTCACAAGGAAAAACCTCACATAATGTGTAGCTGTAGTGCTTTCAATATAGCAAATGGTGAATATAATATACAATGTTACCCATCCATTTATTTATTTATTTGGTGAAGTAGCCATGTAATAAGCAGAATAATGTGCAGTCCTTCAGGGTGATTCAGGTGATACATAACCCTGTCTAGGTTTATTTTGTTATTGAAACAATTTACTAATCTTAAATTTGTAACATTTTTATCTTTAATTCATATAATTTCCTTGTATTGAAAAACATACACTCCTACTTAAAAGAAGTCAGTAATCGTTCAACATCATGCAGATCTGGTGTTCCATAAGGAGAATACCATCTACAAGGGGAGATGTAGCCAAAGGGGGCAACAACCGCTACTGAAGCTTGGGAGCATTCATATTTTTCCAGAGGGAAAAAAATGCCTTTCTGACTTTTTATTTATTTATAATTGATGGCAAAGAATATCTTTTGCTGTTCTTTCCTAAACTAGGTCATTTTGTCTATCCATGTTGTTGCACTACAAAATATCCATGCAAATAAACGGAACCACACACTTTTTCAATGCGATGCTTGTTTTTCACAGTATATTTTCACAGCACTTATGTCTATTTGTCTAGTCAATGCTGTTAGTTATACAGGGGATCTTTAAACTAGTTACATTATGAAAATATACATTTTACTAAATATTTTTGTTTGTTTGTTTGTTTTTTTTCATCATTTTGGTCACATTTTGGCTTATTAAAAAATCAACAAATCCATGAATTCAATCAATAAATATATTACATTTCATATAAAAAATTTTTGTTACATGCTTATTGTTTAATTGCATTATTTGTACTATTTACAAGTATTTACAATGATTTGTTGAACACGTGCTAAAACCGGTACTGTCTCTTTGACAAAACCGGCATTTCTTTAAAGAGTTTCTGTAAATGAGCGCATGTTAGCGAGAGACACTCAAACGGCTTTATCTGCATGATTAGAATTAAATGTTTATTTTTGTTTTTGTTTTTGATCAACAACTGACTGTAGAGAACAGAAAGGGTATTAAAAGAGACACTATTCAATGACAAATCGTGTGGATCTTGTCTTTGGACATACATTACACAGAACAACTTATACTCGCAACACGCAGTGAAAGGATTTCACTGCTGAATATGCCACTGCTATACTACACAATCACTGGTGAGTGAAATCTAAAAACTTACCAGCCAGTTGCCAAATACATACATTTTAGCCACATAGCACGAAATTTGTTTGCAAAAACAAGTGATTTCCTCACATTGTAGTGCAGGGTTGCACACAGAGTAAAAGATTGATCTTCTGATTTAAGAATCAATATCAAGGGTATCGATATTGATATCGAGTTTTTACTGGGAAGCTCACCGAGTAAAAACGCTGACTACCTCCCCTGGAGTCACAAGTTCGAATCCAGGGCGTGCTGAGTGACTCCAGCCAGGACTCCTAAGCAACCAAATTGGTCCGGTTGCTAGGGAGGGTAGAGTCACATGGGATAACATCCTCGTGGTCGCAATAATGTGGTTATATATCTCGTTGGGGCGCGTGGTGAGTTGTGCATGGATGCATGCGCTATGTCTCCGCAGTAACGCGCTCAACAAGCCACATGATAAGATGCGCAGACTGACAGTCTCAGATGCGGAGGCAACTGAGGTTCATCCTCCGCCACCCGGATTGAGGTGAGTCAATACACCACCATGAGGACTTAGAGCACATTGGGAATTGGGCATTCCAAACTGGGGAGAAAAGGGGAGGGAGGGAAAAAAAAAAGAATCGATATAGAGATTGTTCAAATGAAGATTGCGATGCATCAGAAAATAAATATTTTTACCCACCCCAATACATAAATATATTACTCAAAATGTACAATTTCTTCAAACAACCTGTACAACTACACAAGTCAGATAAAGATGCAACAGTGACCTCATAAGGCCTTTAACACTTATACTCTATAGGTTGAAGGGTCAATGGTCAACTCAATGACCAGAGAGCTTAAATAGTCCACTGACACAAGTCTTATCACTGGCAATTGCTCTCTGAAAACAGGGCGCTATCTCACGCAGTTACTCAGTAACCAAAATTCTGCCAGATAAACAAAGGTGTGAGAGAGAGGCATCTGCTCTTAAAGGCAACCTCTGTTTCTTATATATAGTAATATCTGCAGGGCAATGAGAAACGCTGGGTCAGGCTAAATATTTTTAGCAAGTGTTAGCAGAGCCAAGGCTGATTTATGCAACTAAACACACATGAATACAAACAATAATGTACTGGATAGTGTTAGTCAATGCGTACAGGACTGTAAACATTCATAGAACTTCTTCAAGCCACTTAATAACAGATGAATGGTTATGGTTACCATAAAATCTCACTCAAACAAAACCAGAAAACACTTGTAGTCTAGACATGAGAACTGCTTATCAGTGACTAAATGTCCCCAAGTTATTCAGCAATATAATGTGGCAACTAAAAATAGGAGTAAAAAGAGTGGAGCTTACGTGATCCTTCTCCTGTGAAACACTATAGTTGAGTGTTGCCAAGATGCACCGATCGATCAGCCACCATTTGCTATTTGTCTTAAATCTGCAAACAGTTGATAGTGCTTAGATTCATAGCTGATATTATATTAATTATAGCATGCACACATACACTGCTACTCTAATGAAAGAGCATTTGGTCAGCCTTCAGAGCATGACAATGCGGCCACTGGAGGGCGAATTATTGGCAATTCTAAGCATTTGACAATTTATACTTTCAAACATGCTGTAATTAAGATGAATATGCCTGTTTGCGGTTAAAAAAAAATAAATAAAAAAAAATAAATAAATATTCCATGTGTACAAATTGTAAGGTGCCCATTTTCAAGATTCATTATGGTAGTAATTCTGACTCACTGTATAGTTAAGAGATGAAAAGGACAAAGATACTGCAAACTGATGTAAATATGGATCAAACAACAAATAAAGAAACAAATACAAATCTGAGTAAACTTGATGTAATGTGAGTCAAGACAGTCTTACGTTGTGTGATGCAATAGAGACATTTTGATTGATTTAGCACCCTCTCAGTTTCATTCTCTCCAACATGCTCACTACCAGGTGTTCTCAGCCTCTCATCAGTCACTCATCTCAGTGCTATTTTGTGAGAACCAAATCAAGATATTTGTTGCAACACCACTAACCTTCAATAAAGGAAATGCCTCTTTACACAGTTGCTACCTAATTAATGGTTTGCATTACAACAAAATTATTCATAAATACTAATGATTTCTACCACCCCTGGAGTCCGCTAGTTTGCTAGTTCGAATTCCAGGGCGTGTTGAGTGACTCCAGCCAGGTCTCCTAAGCAACCAAATTGGCCCGGATGCTAGGAAGGGTTCGTTCTCGGTGGGGCGCGTGGTGAGTTGGGCGCGGATGCCGCGGTGGATGGCGTGAAGCCTCCACACGCGCTATGTCTCCGTGGCAACACGCTCACCAAGCCACGTGATAAGATGCACGGGTTGATGGTCTCAGACGCGGAGGCAACTGGGATTCATCCTCCGCCACCCGGATTGAGGCGGATCACTACGCGACCACGAGGACTTAAAAGCGCACTGGAAATTGGGCATTCCAAATTGGGTGAAAAAGGGAAAAATATAAAATACAAATAAAAATGAAAAAAATTCTACTGATTTCTCACGGAAGCAGTTTTCAGCTTAATGTGTATGATTCTCTCATGGTGTTTACCGGTCAGTTTGTCATAATGATCTTTCATAGTGACAACAGGACTATTCTTAACTTTTCAATTCAAATAAATGTACGCATTTCACAATTAATGTAAACTGAATGTCATTTCACAGTGTGGGACATTAACATATAACTTGATCGGATTGGTATCGGCCAATCACTGTGTTAAAATTTTGGCGATTGGTGTACCACTACAAGACAGAAATAGTTCATGCCACTTTGAGCGATTTCACTGTTCTAGATGATTTCTTTAAGGCCACATGCAGGGACATACAGTTATTTTAAAAAGTGCCAGATATTTTCACCATTCTGCATGAGTTTGACTCATGCATTGATCGTTTATCTTGTTCATGATATGATGTATTATGCACTGCAGCAATTGTGATCAAAACTTTCCCTGCAGAATGTTAATTTGTAGCAGCAAGAAAACTGATTTCTTGTAAAAATCTAATGACATCTCATTTTTTTCTGTTAACACATCTCATTTAAAGGTGCTGTAAGTGATTTTTTCATGGAAGATTATGCAAAAAAAGTCATACTCCCTTAAAGATATTAATGAAATAAGTGTCCTGAGATATCTCACCGGTCTCTGTGACAGCTGTAAACTTTGTAAACAGCAAACAAATATTACCGGTCGGTTGAACTGCGATGCACCTAACTGATCTCTGCCTGCATCACCTCGGTCTAATGATGGACTACACTCTTAAAATGGAATACATGGACTATCAATTAATTGCCAACAAAAGCCTTCATCAGCCAACTAACAAAGGACAGTGCATCTATATGAACTTCTGCAGTTAATCTAGGATGGACTTCAAACACATTAGTCATTAATCTTACAGTTCATACAAAATTTTTGTTTAAACACTGACCCTTAACACTTACTTAGTTTAATAATTTATATTGGCATTATTATATTCACATTGTTAGCCAGAGGGGAACTGGCCCCCACAGTGAGCCTGGTTTCTCCCAAGGTTATTTTTCTCCATTAACCAACATCTTAGGGAGTTTTGTGTTCCTTGCCACAGCCGCCTTCGGCGACAATTATTATTTAATTACTACTTTTTAAACACAATTCACAGTGGTACTTTATCAAACTACACAATGATGACTCTAAGACATTATAGATATTACAGTTTCATTTTCTGTTAATGCATGATTTACTGTAAAGCTGCTTTGAAACGATGTGTGTTGTGAAAAGCGCTATTCAAATAAAAATGACTTGACTTGACGCTTTTCACCTGTCAATCATTTTGCTTGTTCTCATAGTGTTGTATTTGAAGCGGATCATTGAGGCTATGATTCATAATGTTTGTCAGTTGAGGGCGCTAGTGTGCCACTATTGAATTTGACAGTCACAGGGACAAACAATGCTGCTCTTTTGCTCGGTGTTGGTCTCGAAATGATCTTCGGAGGGCAGGGTTTTGGAATGAGGGGGCGTGGCTAATTCAACGGCTCAGTCAAGTGAAAGTTTCAGAAAGCTAAAATTACAGCACCTTTAAATGCTATGGACAGTTGTACACGATTTTGGCATATTGCAGAAAGATCAAGGACACAAACCACATCTCCGTTAGTCCACCACTAGGACAGAAGTGTCATACTGCCTTATTAGTGACTGGTTCTAATAAATAGTATGCTGTAAATATACATGACTAATGAATATGCTTAATCTCGACATCCTGTGAGGCTTTGAATGACTGTATAACATTACCAGTGCAGGTCTGCCATTGTTACACTCAATGACCTGCACCTGGGAGGCACTTTGAGGCATGGAGAGCTGACGCATGACAAAATACTCTGTCTGTTCATGAAATAAGATAGCCCTGCCCCAACAAACACACCACAGTCACTGCTCCTGTTTCAAACAGGACATGGACTCCCACAAATCACTCTCCACCATTTAATACTGAGGGATACAGCAGAAACGCTCATTGCATGAGTCCAGAGAAACAGACAGCATATTCACTGTTATTGATTTGAAGAGGTCACGAGACAGAGTAATGGTATAAGCTCTTTAGGTTGCATGCTAACGGCGCAAGCATGTGAACACTCCAGAGCACCAACTGGCAAATTTGAAGCACAGTTAGTACAGCTAAAGCAAAACAACCATATACACTATATTGCCAAAATTATTCGCTCACCCATCCAAATAATTGAATTCAGGTGTTCCAATTACTTCCATGGCCACAGGTGTATAAAATGAAGCACCTAGGCATGCAGACTGCTTCTACAAACATTTGTGAAAGAATGGGCCACTCTCAGGAGCTCAGTGAATTCCAGCGTGGTACTGTGATAGGATGCCACCTGTGCAACAAGTCCAGTCGTGAAATTTCCTCGCTACTAAATATTCCACAGTCAACTGTCAGTGGTATTATAACAAAGTGGAAACGATTGGGAATGACAGCAACTCAGCCACGAAGTGGTAGGCCACGTAAAATGACAGAGCGGGGTCAGCAGATGCTGAGGCGCATAGTGCGCAGAGGTCGCCAACTTTCTGCAGAGTCAATCACTACAGACCTCCAAAGTTCATGTGGCCTTCAGATTAGCTCAAGAGCAGTGCGTAGAGAGCTTCATGGAATGGGTTTCCATGGCGGAGCAGCTGCATCCAAGCCATACATCACCAAGTGCAATGCAAAGCGTCGGATGCAGTGGTGTAAAGCACGCCGCCACTGGACTCTAGAGCAGTGGAGACGTGTTCTCTGGAGTGACGAATCACGCTTCTCCATCTGGCAATCTGATGGATGAGTCTGGGTTTGGCGGTTGCCAGGAGAACGGTACTTGTCTGACTGCATTGTGCCAACTGTAAAGTTTGGTGGAAGGGGGATTACGGTGTGGGGTTGTTTTTCAGGAGCTGGGCTTGGCCCCTTAGTTCCAGTGAAAGGAACTCTGAATGCTTCAGCATACCAAGAGATTTTGGACAATTCCATGCTCCCAACTTTGTGGGAACAGTTTGGGGATGGCCCCTTCCTGTTCCAACATGACTGCGCACCAGTGCACAAAGCAAGGTCCATAAAGACATGGATGAGCGAGTTTGGTGTGGAAGAACTTGACTGGCCTGCACAGAGTCCTGACCTCAACCCGATAGAGCACCTTTGGGATGAATTAGAGCGAAGACTGCGAGCCAGGCCTTCTCGTCCAACATCAGTGTCTGACCTCACAAATGCGCTTCTGGAAGAATGGTCAAAAATTCCCATAAACACACTCCTAAACCTTGTGGAAAGCCTTCCCAGAAGAGTTGAAGCTGTTATAGCTGCAAAGGGTGGGCCGACGTCATATTAAACCCTATGGATTAAGAATGGGATGTCACTTAAATTCATATGTGTCTAAAGGCAGATGAGCGAATACTTTTGGCAATATAGTGTAGCTATGTTCAAAATAGCATACTAACATGATACTGGTCCTGCATATGCAATACGCAGTAGGGATGCAATGCATTAAGTATCATGAACAAACAATTAACAATATCTTTTTTACAGCATTTGTTAATCTTTGTTAATGTTTGGTAATAAAAATACAATTGTTCATTGTTAGTTCATGTTAGTACATAGTGCATTAACCAATGTTACCAAATACAACTTTTGATTTAAAAATTGTATTAGTTTATGTTGAAATTAACATTAGCGAAGATTAATAAATGATGTAAAAGTATTGTTCATTGTTAGTTAAGCAATATCACATAAGCAAGAGTGCTGTATGGCCCTACATCAGCATGACGGCTGCAGTTACAAGGTCGCAGACCGAGTGCCGCAGGTAATCACAGCCATACGGATTTAGGGCCATACACCACGATTGCGAGTGTGATATTGTATAACAGTTCAAAGAACAAGTAGATTGAAAAATGAGGGAAAACGAAGGACTGTCACGAAAAATGCATTTGTGCATGGAACTAAATTCTTACGCCACAGATCAGGATCTGCCGTTGATAGTTCAAACAATGCACACAAGCCACCATAACTAATTCGAAAATGTCACTTTAGAAACGACGGCTTGGGCTGTTTCTAACAAGTCATTGGAGAAACAGAGAGCGCGATTGACCTTGTGCGATTACCGGCATCTGTCGCGATTCCAGTCCCAAACTGCAGTGTTGTGTTAGTCAGCTTGCTGAAGATAACAGGAATTCTGGTCAAATACATCCTATTTTCTCTGTGTAAAAATAACCGTCTGAGTGGGGGTCCCCTCGAGTATTTCGCACAGCCAGTTCAAGAGTCATTCACTGTAGAAACTGTTCTCTCCTCCGCCATGTTGAATATTTATATCTCCTCACAATGCAGAACCTGCGGTGAAAGGTAAGCTTTCTGAGTTACAACCTCACGTCCGGGAATTAAGAGATTTTAGACCGGTCATCCAGGTATTGCGAGTCATCTTTCCTACTTCTCGGATCACTGTGCAATCTCTACAAGTAGGCTAATAAAATCATTTCAACTCAAATAAATAAATTATGACCATTTATTAATTTATTTGGCAAGTTGTCTTGTAATAAGTTGAATAATGAGCAGCCTGATGGCCGTTATTTACAAAATAAACACCAATAGAACTCTGGCGCAAACCGGAGATGGAATTTCGCTGTACAGCGATACTGCTTATTAGAGATGCGCCAGTGTGTTAGCCAAACATCAGTATCGGTTTTAAGTAAGGGATCATGTACAGTCAGCAGGTTGTTATCACAAAATCAACCCAGACAGGGTGATCAGGTATCACCCTGAAGGGGTTTATTTAGCGATAACAACCAGCTGACTCTACATTATCCCTTACTGATGTTTGGCTAATACATTGGTGAATCTCTAATATGCAGTATATATACAGTGCATAATACATGACATTTATGGATGCATGTGCTACCTGGATGACCTAATACGTTCTTCAAAATTGATGAACCAATATTCACCATAAACCTGATAACTAGTTCAGTTCCTAGCCCAAAACCTTGGTTTATCAGATAATAATAAGTTGTCTGAAGGCATGGGGTCCTGGTAGTTAAATCTCTTTATGATCACCGTGGGAACTGCTTTCCTAAGCGAGTAAACTGGGCTACAACTGCCAGTATAAAATGTTAGAACAGCATTATAATGGAAACGTACAATAATTCTGCATAACACAACTTATAGCTATTTATGTTGAGTAAGTGTGTACTGTGGCACATGTAATGTAGAATATAGCCATATTTGTGTGTGGATGTTACATTAGAATGTTATTTTTTAGTAAAGCACATCTCTGGGGTAATTAAGCTACGAAGCTGTTCCCCCTTTCTCACTTCAAATTACATGTGAACAAGCAAGTGTCAGTATTTGTGGACTGCAGTTCTCACTTGAGTTGAAAAGTAATGTCCCTGAGCCATACGCTGCGCACGTAATGATGAAGTCAGGGATGGCTAAAAGCAAACCTGACAGCAGAAATGGATGCCATTAATCTAGTGTACCATTATAAATAAGTGATAGATAACACAAACAAAAAAGATTTAGGCTTCCCCAGGGAACGAGGAAAGCGAAAATTAATTTGATGCACCATCTAGTAAAGAGGAAAATATTTCTGTAAAATTTAAACGACATCTTCTGGAGCCGCCAGGGTTATAATAAGTGTGCCTGTTGAGAACTAAACTATAAATTAATGATGAAAACACAAAAATGGATTTGAAGGCTCTTCCTTAGTATTTAAAAAATAAAAGGACTAGTTCACCCAAAAATAATAATAATAATAAAAATAAAAAAAAACATTTATTCACCCTCATTTTGTTCCAAACCCAAATGAATTTCTCTTCTCCATGAAACACAAAAGGAGATGTTAGGCAGAATGTTAAGTCTCTGAGACAATTCACTTTTATTTTATGGAAAAAAGATGCAATGAAAGTGAAAGGTATCTGAGGCTAACATTTAATGTAAACAACAGTAAGTGATGACAGAATTTTCATTTTTAGGTAAACAATCTCTTTAAGAGAGATTATAATATTCTAATTTAAAGTCATCAGCTTAAAAAATTGTTTTTCAAGTCATGAGGTCACCTGCTTTATTTACAAGCAAAACGTTGAACATGTAAACCTGAATCTTTATATGATGATTGCTTTTAAACATGTAAAACCAGTGTACTGAATCACGTGACTTGAATTCCCACTGAATGTCAAATGAAATCAGATGGAATTTAAGCATTCTTATAGTGATGGGAGGCCATTAAGGGCATTCTCTGATTAGAGAGCTGATCAGACTGCAGCAGAGGGTGTTTTTGAGAGCTCAGAAGAGAGGGTCATATCTGAAAGTAGCAGTGGCGAAGACTGCTTCCAAGAAACAGCATCGTCAGGGGCAAATATTAATGATGTGCTAAGCAAGTTTCACACCAAAAAAGAAAGAGCTCCAAAGCTTTTCAAAGGCATCTCTTGTATATGGTGGGCTAATTTTTATTGATCTTTATGCACTCGGTGCACTCAGTATGAATGAAGGATTGGTGGACTATACTGCAATCGGAAAATCTGGGAAATGTGCTGTATGCTTCAATTACAAAAAAAATACTGTAGCAAAAATATCTTACAGAAACGTGTCCTGCAAAGTCACTTTAGTACATAGAAAACTCATTACATAACATTACATAAAAAAGTTGATTGGTTATGTAATAAGTGCTATTCACAATGCTTTTGTTTAATTTCATAAGTAAAATCAATAATACTGAACAATCTAGCTAGATTTGCTCATAAATTTTTTTTAAATAAATTAAAAATAAGAATGACTTGCACCCAGTAAAAGCGCTGTTTATTTACATGCACTGTCTGCACTGCTTTAACGCCCAATTCACTAGAGAAATTGTTCAGATCAGGCAACGGCACAAATGCGAACAAAATCTTTGCTGACTTTAATTTGAGCACCATATTGCAGAGAATGCAGCAGACACACTCTGCCGGGAGTGTACAGCATTACATCTGTAATCCAGACACCTGAATCATCTCTTTAACATGCCGAAAGTGCACTAGATTACACCGAAAATCTTGAGATATGCCAGATTACAAGAATCTTCCCCATTATTTGATTATTATTTGATGAATTATTACTGCCATGTTTGATATAAACTGTACACAAACATCTCTTTTGAATAAAATTCAGTTTACCGTCTGCTTTCCACGGGTGGTAAAAGCACAATGTTGATTACACCAGGCAAATAGAACAACCTATTAAT